>NC_139536.1:11947617-12209860 GCF_965153285.1 Podarcis tiliguerta | reverse complement strand
AAGAAAATTCTAGAGAATTATAGGTCAGGATAATCCTTCAGGAATACTGGAGCAAACCAATAAACATTATACAACTAGGCTTCTGAAAAATATTTAATATAAACTCCCACGCAAACTTAATCATCATAAGATAGGAGGACAGGTCAGAACTATAACTGGTCGATGAACAGAAAGCGGAGGGAGAGAGTAAATCGACAGATCTCACAAGAGAGGTAAACAAGCATTGGTGGTCTGTACTGAGTCATACACCATTTGACATTGATAAGTGATTTGGAGTCAGAGTTGAGCAGTGACATAAGCAAATTTACAGACGAAGCCAACTTATTTGTGACAGTAAAAATGCAGGTACTCTATAAATAGCACCAAGGATCTTTCAAAACTGGGAGAAAGGGGGAAGAAAACTGCAAACAAGGTTCAATATAAATAAGCAAAAATCCTAGACTAAATCATGCTGAGGACATGGAAATGGTTTCAAAATATGCATAGTCTGGGGGGCGGGGGCAGGGGGAGATTCTTCCAGGTGGCTCAACTAGGACCAGAGATAACCAGGTCCAAATCCCCACCCAGCAATGAAGTTCTGGGTGACCCCAGGCCAGTACTTACCACACAAGGTTGATACAATGATAAAACGGAGGAGAACATGTATTCTGCCCTAAGCTCCCAGGGAAAAACTGGAGTCACTCAGCGAAATGGAATGTCCAAAAATTTTTAATTGTTTTTTATATACCTTATTACTGCCAAAAGATGTGATGATAGCCAACTGGCTACTGTTGTTGTTGTTGTTTAGTTGTGTCTGACTCTTCGTGACCCCATGGACCAGAGCATGTGACCCCATGGACCACAGCACGCCAGGCACTCCTGTCTTCCACCTGGCTATTACATGGGGCAAATTCATGGAGGAAACTGGCTTTACATGGGACAAATTCATGGAGAAAACGGAAGCACCATGTCTAGAGGCAGTATGCCTTAGAATGCTAGTTGGTGGGGGGACAAAAACTGTGGGAGGGCTCCTGCCATTATGACTTGCCCTGTTTGTGGGCTTCCTCGAAGCACCTGCCTGACCACTGTGAAAAACAGGACACTGGACGAGATGGAACCCTAGTCTGCTCCAGTGACACTTTTCTACCAAGGATGCTTTAAATATATAACTTACTTTGATATATTTCCCAGAACTGAACCTGCACCTTTGGAAATTACTAATCCCATGTATGTCAAACAAATGTGTAAATATTTCATGTTTAGTTAATGAGTTCTAGGAAAGATGCTGCTGGTTTCCCAGTACTGTGGGGGGGGGGGGACTTGCTTTAGATAAATAAAAAAAGGAATGGCTCCGGAAAAAGGTTGATGGAACACTTTTTGGTTGTTAACGTGAACAGAGATTTTACAAACTACAGAACCTTCTCTAACAATGTCAAATGTTTTTATTTTAAGGCTGGAATCCTAAACATACTTAAAAAGGTAAAAGTACCCCTGCCCGTACGGGCCAGTCTTGCCAGACTCTAGGGTTGTGCGCTCATCTCACTCTAGAGGCCGGGAGCGAGCACTGTCCGTAGACACTTCCGGGTCACGTGGCCAGTGTGACAAGCTGCATCTGGCGAGCCAGCACAGCACACGGAACGCCGTTTACCTTCCCACTGGTAAGCGGTCCCTATTTATCTACTTGCACTTGGGGGTGCTTTCGAACTGCTAGGTTGGAGGGCGCTGGGACCGAACGACGGGAGCGCACCCTGCCGCGGGGATTCGAACCGCCGACCATGCGATCGGCAAGTCCTAGGTGCTGAGGTTTTACCCACAGCGCCACCCACATCCCTAAAACATACTTACCAGGAAATAAAACCCATCAAACCAATGCACAGAAATGCACTGCAAGTCTTAACCCAAAAATTATTTTAAAAATTCAACCAACTCTCTTCATCATTCTCTCTCCTTTAGCATTCCACCAAGCTTTGTGGAAAGTTAAATTCATGCATTTCTAAGCTTTGTGCAAATTATGCCTAATAATTAAAGCACTACATTCACCATAACTTTTAAATTTACTAGTCAACAGAAATTAGCAGATAGCCGTATTTTCAGCCACTTCACACAGAATGTATTTTCTCACAAGTAGGCTTAAATACAGTGCGACATTCCCATAAACTGTGGTGTAATGTTAACATTGAGGTTTTTTTCCAGTTTTAAAAAAGTTACATGTATGTGACAAGTGTTACAACTGAACAGGCCATGCAAGAAGATAATGCTTCGGCCAGAACTAAATAAACAAAAAAAAATTGTCCTTACCACCTATGTAAAACATTAAGCACAAATGTTTTAGGTGAAGACAAGCCTGGTCGACATGAACTGAACATAAAAAAGAAAGGTTTAAAAACAAACAATGAAAAAGGAAATTGTAGAATTGTAAACAAAATGACTCAGAAAACAGGCACACACAAACCAAATGATTCCAGTCCTATCTCTTTCATTTTCTATTTATCCTTCTCAATTTACCAGAAGGGGCAACAATGAAATAAGATATTTTAAACAATGTTGCCAAAACACCATGAGAGAAAAAGTCGCACTGCACAATTTTAAATTCTAGTCTAGTCAATCTTAAATTTTTGCAATGGGGCTTACGTCTTCCGCTCAGGTCTCTTTTCCAATTTACACACTTCTTTTACCTAAGACGTTTTGAAAATGCCCTGCCCTGTGCTTTTACATCAGATGCAATATAGCTTGGCCACAGCTCACAGAACTATGAGTCAAACTCATGCGTGATAAAAAAGCACCTTCCTCTGGTAGTGCCTATGCGCGTGCACACTAGAAAGAAATTAACAGTACGTACATGGGGATCTGTTCCTCAAAGATTAGAAGTCAAACTGGGCACACCAAAGATCACAAGAGTACCTCAACTAGCTTTCCAGATTGAGGTGTGAGATTAAATTTGGGGGAGGTGACGTAGCTCAAAAGTTATAGTTCATGCTTCACAGTAAGAAGTTCAAGATTCAAACACTGGTATCTCTATTTAAAGTAGTGTTGGATGACCTGTGGCTTTCCAGGTGTCATTAATTCCAACTCCCATCAGCTACAGCCAGCATGGCCAAAAGTCAAGGATTATGGGATATACAGTCCCTCAAAATCTGGAGGGTCACATTTTAGGCACCCCTGGTTTAAAAGACCTCAAGAAGCAAGTTGGGAATGTTAAGTCACTTAAAACACTGACCTTATGATAGTTAGAGATTCTAGTTATCAAACTGGGGGGCTTCTTTGAGTGAACAATCATACTCTTAACCACTTGGCTATTGTTACAGCTTTATAATCTAAAACTGAGAATTCTCTTAATATGAACAGATATAAGATGCTTTCTATGTTAAGTCAGATCAATCAACCACCTAGCAGCAACTCTCCGGAGCCTGAGGTCGAGGTCTTTGAGAATCTTGTCATCCTTGATGCTTTTAACTAGAGATGCAATGGATTGAAACTTGGCCAGTACACATGCAAAGCACAACTAAGCCATGGCTTGTCTGTAAAGCAGTGCCACCTTTCAGAAGTGGGTGACACTGTGTCATTTTCTGTTTGTAAATGGCCAGTTTTCACTCACAGCTTACAGATATCAAACAGTATTTTCTAAAACCTTAGACTAATCAGATTATTCATCTCATGAAATGTAATTATGCCACTTGTTTGTAAACCAGAAAAGGCACATGAGTAATAGAAGACATTGTGAGCACCCACAGTAAAACAAAAAGCAGAGTCTAAATCTTGTTATCTTTAGTTCAGATGACTGAAGAAAATATATTTGATAAACTGCACAATTAGAGCTGAGAAAAACCAGCAGGTTGAAATTAATATTTGCTGGTTGGGCTATTTTAAGTTTTTAGGCTTTACACATTGAGTTTCTGCAAGCTGTCCCTACACAAGTTATTCCTACAATCAAATTCTGACTTTTTGTCTGTTATCCTTGAGGATCAACAAAGCATCATCCCGTTAGTATCTTATAAATATGTTTAAAATAGAAAGGTAAACCTGTTCTATCTCACATTTTTAAAAACTAAAACAAAAATCTTACTTTGGAAACCAATTTAATCCAAGATGTTCAGTCTTAGAGTACAATATCCGTTCCAGCATTTCGTACAGTGGCCTCCATGGCAATTCTAAGTCATCCCTTGAAAGAAGTTCTTTTTTCCTAAATTAAAAAAGCAGTTTAAGATTAATGATTAATTACAACTGGATGTAACTTTCATACCCCAAAATAGCACAACAGAAAGTCTGGCTGCAACTTTGCTTTAGTCATCACCCCTTTCACACAGCTTCCTAGTAATCCGTAACATGGCAAGAAAATTATCTCATGACATTCTCTAGACAAAGTTGAAGCAATCGTTTAAGATGTAGATGCAACTACACATTACATAGCACTAACCAGGTTTCTCTCTTAATAAGAATTTGAAACGAAGTTAACAAACTCTGTTGAAGGGAAACTATTGTTTGTTTGTGCTGATAGAATGCTTAACCATAGTTTACAAGTGGCAGGGAAGGGAATTTACATGTCAGGAGGGAAGGCACATGTACAGGCCACTCTTAGCCTTAGCTGAGATTATTGCCAATGTTAATTCAGTGTTACATTAACCAAGGCAGTTTGGTTTGGTAAAGGTAAAGGTTCCCCTGCCCGTACGGGCCAGTCTTGACAGACTCTAGGGTTGTGCGCCCATCTCAGTCAAAGAGGCCGGGGGCCAGCGCTGTCCGGAGACACTTCCGGGTCACGTGGCCAGCGTGACATCGCTGCTCTGGCGAGCCAGAGCCACACACGGAAACGCCGTTTACCTTCCCGCTAGTAAGCGGTCCCTATTTATCTACTTGCACCCAAGAGTGCTTTCGAACTGCTAGGTTGGCAGGCGCTGGGACCGAACGACGGGAGCGCACCCCGCCGCGGGGATTCGAACCGCCGATCTTTCGATCGGCAAGCCCTAGGCGCTGAGGCTTTAGCCCACAGCGCCACCCGCGTCCTAGTTTGGTTTGGAGGAGGTCACAAATACGCTTGCCAGAAGTGAGCCCCTCTTTTAAAGTGCTGAGTAAAAATGTAAGAAATGGCGTTGGACCTTGTGTTGGGCCTCAAATGCACTTTGAAGCAGAAAGACTGAGCGACCTCAGGAATCAGCCCCCCTCCTTCTGCCAGACATGGGGAAAAGGCAGGGAACACCTACTCTTGGTGTCATGATGGATTTTTGACACTTCTGAGTACCTTCAAAATCCAGCATGATGAAAGACACAAGCCCCCAACAAAAGCCAATCCAAATTTTGGGCCCGTTTAACTAAAAAGGCTTGTATCCAGCCTCAAAGTCGGCTATTTTTTTCCCAAATTACTCTTCCACAGGACATAAGATACTTCCGTTACCCAGGAGCAATGAAATGGTAACTTACTTCAGCAGGTTTATCAAAAGACGTGCAAAACCTTGCATCATGCTGATCTCCAACTTTGGAATAGTTACTAGCTCATACAAGAGCTTGATAAAAAGGACATGGTCTTCTTTGCTAAACTTTCTCCCATAGAGCCGGAGATACCTTTAAGAAGAAGAAGAAACACATAATGTGGGAAACATTTATTTCTTTATTTAAATATGCCACCCTTCAACAAGCAAGCTCTCTTGGAAGATAAAAATATAAATATCAAGACAACATGTACACATAGCACAGCAGAAAAACACAACAAAAGCCAATGTTTTCAAAACATACTGAAAGGCTTGGGCAAGTAAAAAGGTGCAGAGACACTGGATTTAATAATAAATGAGCCTCCCTGAGATAGGCATTCCAAATGCTGTGTGCCACCACTGAAAAGGCTCAGCAACTTCTGGTACCGTCAACTATGGCATCCTGCTGAAGCAACAGTCTGAGTTGGGGGGGTGGCACTGCCTAGCGGTGGCTGGGGGGTCATTTCCAGAGGGTAATGCATGGGGAGTGCACTTTGGCCCTGTGGAGCCTTCAATGTGGGGTTCCTCAGGGTTCGATTTTATCCCCTATACTGTTTAACCTCCACAGGAAACCACTAAGTATGCTCATCCAGAGTTTTGGCATATGCTGTAAGCAATATGCTGATGGCACACAGCTCTACTTCTCCATTACACCTGCAGGTGCAGCAGGAGATATGCTGGACTGTTGTCTTTCCTCGGTAATGGACTGGATGAGAGCCAACAAACTGAAGCTCAATCCAGATAAGCACTGAAAGTGGGCAGTTCCCTGGACTGGATGGATTGGAGGCTGCCTACTCTTGATGGGGTTACACTCCCTCTGAAGGAGTAGGCATGTAGCTTGTGGGTACTCCTGGATCCTTTCCTTGCGTTTATGGTAAGGTAAAGGTAAAGATTGGATCTGACATGAATCTGACCAAACTGCGGGTGGCAGTGGAAGACAGAAGTGCCTGGCGTGCTCTGGTCCATGGGGTCACGAAGAGTCGGACACGACTGAACGACTAAACAACAACAAACAACAACAAAGGTAAAGATACCCCTGCCCGTACGGGCCAGTCTTGACAGACTCTAGGGTTGTGCGCTCATCTCACTCTAGAGGCCAGGAGCCAGCGCTGTCCAAAGACAGCCAGCGTGACAAGCTGCATCTGGCGAGCCAGCGCAGCACACGGAACGCTGTTTACCTTCCTGCTAGTAAGCGGTCCCTATTTATCTACTTGCACCCGGGGGTGCTTTCGAACTGCTAGGTTGGCAGGCGCTGGGGCCGAGCGATGGGAGCGCACCCCGCCACGGGGATTCGAACCGCCGACCTTTCGATCGGCAAGTCCTAGGCGCTGAGGCTTTTACCCACAGCGCCACCCGGGTCCCGTTTATGGCAGATGGGAGTTATTGGTTTGTTTTTGTGTTATTATTTATTTTGTGCTCTCATTTTGTAATTCCATATTGTGAACTGCCCTGACGGGTGATATACAAATTAAATAAATAAATGATAATAAAGAAGAAGAAGAGTTTGGATTTGATATCCTGCTTTATCACTACCCGAAGGAGTCTCAAAGCCTCTAACAATCTCCTTTTCCCTTCCTCCCCCACAACAAACACTCCGTGAGGTGAGTGGGGCTGAGAGACTTCAGAGAAGTGTGACTAGCCCAAGGTCACCCAGCAGCTGCATGCGGAGGAGCGGAGACACGAACCCAGTTCACCAGATTACGAGTCTACCGCTCCTAACCACTACACCACACTGGATATGGATAAAGCCATATCCACCTACCCTACACCTGCCATCATGTAAAATATCAGATGATGGGTAGCTTGGACAAAAGGGGCTTTGCAGAGATTCTGCACGAGGCACTTTGCAAACCCTGCAATGAGTTCATGACCACAGGGCTTGCAAACGCCATTGCAGGGCACTTCCAAAGCACACAATAATAAGCAATTCTAAAGGAAGCCATTCATAGCCGCCTTCTCTTCAGAAGGAAGAATACTCCAGTTTTAGGAACATTTTTCCCTCTGCAACAACTGCAAAGGGACTCCCCCTAACTGGTGGATCATTGATTTAAAGGGAGCATCTTTGACAGCACACTCCTAGCACCAATCCACTGGTTGGTGCTGAAAGGGCATCTTCAAAGGAGGTTGCTCAATGATCAGTAGTTATGGCGACCAATTTTGAGAGCTGTCAATCACCTGCCATCACTATGACATCATAGTAACAGGTGGGTGGTTCCATTTGTACTTTTTATGTTAAAATATTTAGCTACTTGCTTTGATTGCTTAATCCATTCAATTGTAACTATTCAAGCTTTTTAACGTAAATTGTAACTTTGCTTTATTTTTAACTTTCTTCACACAGTACCAGGGAAATTCCCAGAGCTCAGAAAATAATACTCCCAATATGATATCATAATTAAGAAACTTATTTATGGATATTGTAAATATGGTAATTTATCTTAGGTATGAGAACCGTTATTTTAAAGCCATCATTGATGGCTTTTCATTCTCTAACCTATCTTTTTATTTTCAGCAAATCTGTGAAGCTGCCAGTGCTCTAAACCTCTTAGGTTTGCAAATTACAATCGTGATTTGTGAGACAACAGTGGCTGACTCTGCTGTTTTCCTGGACAGCCAGCATTCTTCAGCCATAATTTTAAACATCAGCTATTTTAAATTTGGGGAGATTGGAGAGATAAACATAGCTTGGTAGCAGCATCACCAGTGCTGAATATATTTTCATAAGGTTTCGACTGAGAATCCTCTTTGTCCAACATTCATATTCTGTACTCATGAAAGGGTGTTGGGAATTCAACACATAATAGAAGGAAAAGGTTGAAATGTAAGTGCTATTGGAGCAGCATATGTTCAAAGGCTTACATATGTTTATAATTCTCGGCCTTGGTCCTGTATACCTGAAGGAGCGTCTCCACCCCCCCATCATTCAACCCAGACACTGAGGTCCAGCTCCGAGGGCCTTCTGGCAGTTCCCTCGCTGTGAGAAGTGAGGTTACAGGGAACCAGGCAGAGGGGCTTCTTGGTAGTGGCGCCTGCCCTGTGGAACACCCTCCCATCAGATGTCAAGGCAATAAACAACTATTTTACTTTTAAAAGACAACTGAAAGCGGCCCTGTTTAGGGAAGTTTTTAATTAATTTTATAATGAATGATTTTAGAGTGTTGTTTGTGCTGTACTTTTGTACTGTTTTATTGTTGTTAGCCGCCCTGAGCCCGGCTTCGGCTGGGGAGGGCGGGATATAAATAAAATTTATTATTATTATTATTATTATTATTATTAATGTCTGATGCTGTCTTGTTTTTAATATTCAGTTGGAAGCTGCCCAGAGTGGCTGGGGAAACCCAGCCAGATGGGCAGGGTATTAATAATAATAAAAAAAATAATAATAATATCCTATGCAATCATCTACGACCCCCAAATGTGAAGGGTTAGAAGCCCAATTTCTAAAACTGCTAAAGGAGCAGGGTGTCGTTTGCTGTTTCATATGCCTTTTTTCCAACCTTTCTTGGGTGGGATCCTACTGACACATCTTGAGTACAAGAATTTCCACTTGTGAAATGGAACTCCCCCCCCCCATTTTTTCCTAAGTTTCCTAAACCCTAAAGCAGATTTGGAGAGGGTGCGGGGCACACACCTGGAAGCAGGTGTAGAAGTTCTATTGCACATGTGTAAATCCTTGCACTGGTGGGATGTGTTAGTTGGATACCGCCCATTATCTCCAACAAGTGCTCACTCAATTTTGTTTTATATTACAGGCAATACTTTCATAACAACATTTTGGCTCAGCGTACTGTTGCTCAGTATCCTCTATTAAACAGAAGGTGCAGATTAGCAGCAGCCCTCTAGCTACTATTTCCCCTGAGCACTTCAGTGCTGAATAAGCCATGTGCCCTTGCACTAGGGTGTGGAACAGAAGTGTCAGTGTTGAGGTATGCCATCAAATTGCTGTTCCCTCAAGGCAGAGTTATTTCCTGCTCTTTATCATGACACACCAAATGGTGAACTGGAGGAGCAAGTTTGAAGAGTTTCCAAATGCAAGTTCAACATTCATGAAGCATAGTGCGTGTCACTTTCAATTTCCTAGCCATGATTTGCCCTTTTAATTTTGAAGCACACCCTCTCAAATTATTGTTCTTAACTTATTCACCCTCTGGACCATGAGTTCTGGGTTGGCTGTCATGCAGTGGCTAATTAATTTCAAAAGCCATCTACAAGCAATTACTTCACGCTTTTCTTCAAGAGTGATCTGCTACTTCCTCTGTCAGCTTCCTGGATAGGAAAGAGGAGGGAGAGAGAAGGGTGACCCCATCCGCTGCCTTTGGCCCCACCCACTGATGCAAGCAACTTCTGACAGATTGCCCACAAGGAAATCTGGCCATGGACAGAAAGAAGCTTGCTCTCCCATGTTCTTCCTGTAGAATTGCCAACTCAGAGTGCATCTGTGTATGGCATAGAGTCAGTCAAATAGCATGGTATACCACTGAAGCAATGCATTGACATGTAATGCTAGCTATATATTACTAGCTATTTATAAGCAGGGTTGCTAATTTTTGTTGATTTTCTTGTTTTATCTTTTGGTAAACCACTTTGAGTTTTTTTACAATCAAGTGTTGGATACATTTTATGAAATAAATAAATAAATAAATAAATAAATAGAAACATTGTAAATTATTTAAACTAGACAGTATAAAAACTAAATCTGATAAATAAATCTGAAGAAAAAGTGTGATCCATGAAAACTTTGCTGTATTACGATTTTATTAAGTCACAGATTTTAAACAACTATTAGGTAGTATACCTGCCAGGACTCGGATCATCATGACATGGAGTTTGTAAACATTAAATTACAAGCATCTTGCAATGGACTGTGAAAAACAGAGCTCTTAAAACATCTGGATCCAGCCACTACTGCAGGCTTCCTCAAACTCGGACCTCCATATGTTTTTGGCCTACAACTCCCATTATCCCTAACTAGCAGTGGCCAGGGATGATGGGAATTGTAGTCTCAAAACATCTGGAGGACCGAGTTTGATGAAGCCTGCGCTACTGGATGCAGGATACTGAGATGGGTACAAGTCTAATTTCCCAAACATAACATACCAAGCCATACTGCTTGATCATTCTATTACTTCATACTAACATCATCCATAAAACAGAATGACAAGTCATATACTATCATAATACACTGCAAAGGGTTAAAACTAGCAGGTTCTGATGTCTTCCAAAATCACATGGCTTTTCAGAACCCTGATTATTTTGTAGGCAACATGTTTTGACAGCATTACCACATAACTCCTACTAGAATGAAAACAGGCCTCACTGTAAACAACACTGAGGTAGCAGCAGATGGTTAAAGGAAAAACAGTGTCACACTATGTCTGCTCAAGTTCAAGATGTCTTGTAAGGCAATCATGTGAGTCATGTTATATCTACTGAAGTAATCCTATCTAAGAATCTTTCCTAGTAAACAAAGTCACTTCCAATGATGCAAAAGGCAGATTGATATTCTGCCAAACAACCCGCCCCCGGCCCCCAAAAGTTTCTTTTTACTAATGTACACTGCCAGTTCCCCAAGTTCCATTACACTCTGGTGTGACTAAGAAACAGATTTGGAACACCAATATGTCAAGTGCGAGGGCTTGGAGGACTGCTGTTCCCGCACTGACTCTCTTCGCCAGCCAAGCTGAACCGAACTAAGAGCCAAATCCAGCTGAGCCTGGGGAAGCAAGGAGCCACAGCCATGCCCTTGAGAGGCTTCGACAACTATCCTGTCTCTGACCAGATTTTCAACCAGCCGCTGGAACATCATCAACAGCAGCAATGCCCTATGGACTGCTGTCTCCAGGCATATGGGGAACATTGGAAGCACAGTATCTTTCATTCCTCTGATGCAGTTTTGCTGCATCATCTGTAACAGTGATGAAATGTCTAATGGTATTCCTGGTCCCTAACAAATCACGTGACCTGCACATGAAACTGGGAAGACTAGACTCATCAGTCTCAGGTGGCACTTGGACCAAAGCAAATTAAGCTACCAGCAAAAGCGAATAAAGAATAAATACTAAATGGAGTACCAAAATAAGAATTTCGAAGTATGAATTTATATCCCAAAGTCCTCATTTACAATACAGTATTTATTATAGGTCACCCTAAGTCTATATGAGAAAAATGGGGTGTAAATTTTCTAACTAAAACTCAGAAGGACACTATGCATGCAGTAGCAGGGTTGATTCTTGATTGCTGTATTTGAACAATCACATCTCATCTTAATAAGATGGCATATGAACAAGCTTCATCCCCTGCACACAGTTGGGTGCTCTTCCCTTCACACACAAGGATGCCTCAGCTTAATTATGAAATCAAAGATCTGTAGAGCTGGAAGGCACCACAAGGGTCATCTAGTCCCTCCAATGCAAGAATCTTTTGCCCAACATAGAGCTTGAACCCACGACTCTGAAATTAACTCTCATGCTCTACCACCTGAGGTGTCCCAGCAAGACAGTTCTATTAAAAAATATATTAAAACAATTAGAACACCTTTTGGCAATGAATAGCCTAAGAGCAAACAATGCTGTAGCACTGTTATGTTAGTGTGGACTGAGACATAGCCCTTATGGGAGAACACTAAAAGACCTCTGTAAGCTGTTTTTAACCTTCTAAAAACAAGCATAAAACATAAACATGGTTGAAACATACAAAAATACCACAAATTGGAAACCATTTCCATTGAACAGCTGACCTCAACATGTCTAAACATAAGCAAGTGATTTTAAGGCTCAATGAAAGGCACTAACTTTTTTATTGTATGATTGATTATTGATTAATTTCTATACCACTTAATTTATTTAAAATATCTCTAAGCGGTGCACAAAAAAACTGAAGAAACAACGATATAAACAAAGTATTACAAAAATTGAGTTGCATATTAAAATGTTCCATTAATACAAATTTTCTAATATATATAAATCAATATCAATTCATTTTACTTCCAACACACCCTCCCTCTCAGCCTCCGGGTTCTCACCCAGGGCTCAAACAAACTCTCAAATTACGGTACCCATAACAGTTTCACAATGAGAAGAGTTCCTGGAAACAGCAGGCATCACCCTAGTCACTTACACAAGACTTGCTTTTTATGGGCAGGCCCAAGGTGGATGGTACATCCTCAGGCTGCCCACAATTGTGTCCCAATCAGCTGCACTCTCCACACCCAGTAGCAGGTTTGTTGAACATGCTATACGCACAATACCGAAATTCTGGTTGCTGTCAACACCTGCTCTTTACATTATTTTTGAAAAATACGTAATAGCACAAACAGATTCAAAACAGGCAATCTAGTATACCCTCCACCCAATTAAACCTTTGCCTTGGTTTTCTCTCTTTAGTAGTGTGAAATGTTAATGAAATGTATCCTCACAGTCCATTTTATTTTAAGTCACTATTTATTAGAAAGAGATTAGGTCTAGAACTGAAGTGGCAGAAAGTGCTGTGGTACCTTTGTTAGATTGTAAGCCTTTGGGTATGGCCATCATTTTAGTCTTACTTTATTGATTGTATTCCAAGCTGTGGTTTGGGTGCTTAATAGATATATTACCACCTTGACAATTATCTGGTTTGCTGCAGCATCAGTTTTTGTAGTCAAGTCTGTTACATTCATCTACTAGAGAAAGCAAGATATGTATTCCAAAGAATTCATGTCACAATAAACTAGTCACCCCTCCAAGATGCTATAGCAGCAAGGAAAGAAACTGCTACAGACTAACACAGCTTCGCTTTTAATATTTCTCTGTAGGGACAGCACAATGACAAGGCAAAAACATTTTATCAGTGCCCCAGAAGACAAAGAAGTCCTTGAACTAGAAGTTGCTGCTTTTGCCCTTGTCCAGCTCAAAACACACTTTTCTTTTTCCTTTGCTGACACAGCAGTATGAACAAACGTTATGTGAGATGAGTAAGAGATTAAACTCTGCGAGTTACTAGCTAGGCTTTGAACCGTGAAAGTGAAATGCAGTGCTTGTTTTGGAACTAAATGCAAATGCTATTTTGTAATCTAGTTTAAAAAGGCAAGGACAGTTGCAAGTAGCTTATGAAGTCACTGAACAAAACCTATGCGCTAGTTTTGGCAACAAAGAGTGATAAACTATTTTTAGGAGTAATGAACTGTGTATGATTTATTAGCTGCACAAGTAGAAAGCTCAGGGAACGACTACCATCACTAAAGCTAACAAAACCCTCCTCTTCCCAAAGTCCAAGACTCAAGCAGCCTTGAAAGATGACACTTCCCAAACACAAGCCCACACAGGAGGTTGCACAAACAGAAGGGGTGGCTGCTCATTCCTAAAAAAAGGTCCCCAGAGGCACATGCCCCAGTCAGAAGATGTCCTTCAAAAGCAAAGCTGCAATCTTACAAACACTCAAAGCCCAACCAAGCCCCCTGCTGATCAAAACACTTACAAAAATAGTGCCAGACAAAGCCTTGGGGAAGCTGGAGTCATGCAGACAGCAGCAGACAATGGCAGACACGTGGCATAGAACTAAGTTGCTGAATGTAAAAGGAGCAGCACAGGCTACTCCTTCATCCAGGGAATTGTAGAACCTGGGTGTAGAAACGGCTTTTTGAAATACCCGGGTCTTTAAAAGGTAAAGGTACCCCTGCCCGTACGGGCCAGTCGTGTCAGACTCTAGGGTTGTGTGCCCATCTCACTTAAGAGGCCGGGGGCCAGCGCTGTCCGGAGACACTTCTGGGTCACATGGCCAGCGTGATGAAGCTGCTCTGGCGAGCCAGCACCAGCGCAGCACACGGAAACACCGTTTACCTTCCCACTATAAAGCGGTACCTATTTATCTACTTGCACTTAGGGGTGCTTTCGAACTGCTAGGTGGGCAGGAGCTGGGACCGAAAGACAGGAGCTCACCCCACCGCGGGGGATTTGAACCGCTGACCATACAATCGGCAAGTCCTAGGCACTGAGGTTTTACCCACAGCGCCACCCGCGTCCCCCCGGGGCCTTAGATGTACAGTTATCTTTACTACCAGAAACTGGCATAGGTAAGGAGTTAATGCAGTGTTTATTCATCTCCCATTTTAAAAATATCTACCTTCTGTATTGGGGGGGCGGGGCGGATAAGGTGTGCCTTAAAGCCACAAATTGTCTAAGCAATAAAGGATGCCCAACAAAGTGGAACCTCCAGAGAAGTGAGAATCAAACATCATTTTGCCGATCACTGGCAGATTCTTCAGGCTGCACCTGAGGCACCCAAAAAGTTTGTTAAGGACACGTAGGCTGTTTTTTCTGCATGTGTTTTGATGACTTAATTGCTTTATGTGTTCTTACCTGCCCTGACACTTCAGACACAAGGCAGGTTAAATACCTTACACCCTCTCACAATTATTTGTGGTCCTGTCACTTAACAGAGCACAATGGGGACAAAACAGAGAAATTACATCTCGGAAGAAGGCATACCCTACCAAACCCTACCACCCTCGTTTGGGGTGGAGGGGAGAGAGACATCCATATTACCCTGAGTACAACTGACACACTGCTGCCATGCCCTCCCAACAAAGCGAAACACGAACACCAGGGAAACACCGGGCGGCTGTTAGGTTTCCAAGCACCACAGGACTCTTTTGTCTACAATCCAGAACATATTTCTTTTCCACGGGAAGCTTAAATCCCAATGCAATTGCGGGGGGGGGGGGGGCTTAACTCCCTAGAAACCCAGCTCAAAACCGCCTGCCTGGTTCCTTCCAGCTATTAATTATAGCAACTGTTCTTGTGGTTCATTAAGGCATATTTACAGCGTTTCCTACAGGGTGCTCTCCCCTTTTCCCTCCCCACTCCAGGCTGCCTGAGGTAGTGTGAGGATGAAGTGCCACCCCTAGGCTGACCCCCCAGCCTCAGAGAGAGAGAAGAGAAAGAGGGAACCCCACCCACAAGAACAGAGGCTTGCCTTTTTGTAAAAAAAAGGGGGGTGCATGGGTGTAGCCAAGGGGGGTGGAGAACAACCAAGTAAATAAATAAAAATACTTATCTAACTAGGGCTCTCTCCCCCCCCCAACACCCCACAACATAAAGCCTGCCTATGGGTGGGTGTAAATGGGTGTCATTTGTTTCCCCAAACCCCGAAGGGGGGGGTGTTTCTTACACCAAACACCGGCAAAGCCCAGAGAGAAAGAGTTGGAGGAAAGGGCTGGACTGCACTGCAACACCCCCCTCCCCATCTTCCAGAGCGTCCTGACCTAGACGGTCCTCCCCCCCAAAAAAGGAACCCCAATAATAAATATTGTGGTTCTGATATGGCTCAGCAGAAGGGGAGAAACAATAACTCCGGGTTGGGGAAGGAAGGGGAAGTCGATAAAATGAAGAGGCGAATGTGTGTTTGTTGAAAATGTTGAAACTTAATATGATGGGGGGGGGGAGAAATAGACCCCCCCAATAATCCTTCCCCCCCCCCAACAAGCAACCCTCCGCCCCACTCACGTGGAGAGCTTCCTGCTCCAGAAGAGGCCTCCGGGCCAGAGCTCCTGGAGCTGCACGGCCCAGCTGAGGTTGAGCTTGATGCGGGAGAGGAGGCGGCCGGCCTCGGCCTCCAGCTTGTCGCCATAGGGCAGCAGCTTGTTGTAAACCAGCTCCTTCTGAGGCGGCGGCGGCGGAGGAGAAAGAAGGAGGGGAGGCGGAGGTGGTGGCGGTGGCCCGGCCGCAGCGCCGCCGGCCCCGGCCATGGCTCCCGCCGGCCGGCCGGCCGCCTCGCCCCTTCCTCGCTCCCTTCGCCCTCTCCGACGCCCCCTTTCCCCCCTCAGCCGCCGGCGCTGCCCCGCGAGAAGGCCTCGCCTCCGCTCCTCCGGCCACCGAACTCGCTCGGCTCCCTGGGGCGTCTGTCACACAGCGGCGCCTGGTGACGAAGCGGCGGAGCGAACGAGGCAACCAGCGCCGGCCTCCGCCGCCAGGCACTGATGGCAGGCGGGGAGGGAGGGAGGGGGAGGGAGGGAGGCGCCGAGGTCACTTCCGCTGTGGGGAGGGGGAGGAGGGGAGGGAAGGCGGCGCTGACGGGAGGGAGGGGGGCTCGGGGAGAAGGAGCGCGCGGGAGGGGGAGGGGGGAGGAGGTCGGCTGCTGATTGGATGCGACGCCTGAGGGGGAACCGCGGAGGGGAGATTGAGCGCGAGGGGCCTTCGCTGAGGGGGCGGGAAGCAGAGCAGGCAAAGGAGAGGACTAATAATAATAAATGATGATAATAATAATAATAATAGTCCTTAATAATAATAATAATAATAATAGTCCTTAATAATAATAATAGTCAATAATAATGATAATAACAACAACAGTCCTTTTTAATAATAACAATAATAGTCCTTTTTAATAATAACAACAATAATACTTTTTTTAGTAACAATGTTTTAAACCTAACAACAACTATTATTATTTCTGTGTTGTTGCTGTTGTTGTTATTATTTTATAATAATACTATTTTAAACAACAAATATTATCATTATTACTGTGTTGTTGTTGTTTTTTTAAATCTCACAGGCTGCCCCACAGCTGCCTCTGTGGGAAAATCTCTTTTCATTTTTTTAAATTTCTACACACACATACACATACTCCCCTTGTTATTTATTACATACTAAATTTCTATCCCGCCCTTCATCCATGGATCACAGGGCATAAAAGCATAAAAAGTACACATCATAGTAGCAAACGAAAAGACTGTTGTTAATTGTTATTACTAAATTTTTATCCCACCTTCATCCGAGGCTCACGGGATTTTAGAGCATAAAAAAAATTACATGCCATAATAGCAAACAAAAGCAACATCCCTGCCACATATACACTTCTTCTTCTTCTTCTTCTTCTTCTTCTTCTTTATTACTCACTAAATTTCTATCCCAGCCTTCATCCAGGGATCACAGGGCATGTTTACAGCATAAAAACACAAAAATACACACCAGAATAGCAAACAAAACCCTAAACACACTAATGATGATGTTGATGATATACTAATTTTCCATCCCACCTTCATCCGAGGATCACAGGGTGGTTTACAATATAAAAACACCAAAATACAGTGGTGCCTCGCAAGACGAAAAGAATCGGTTTCGCGAGTCTCTTCGTCTAGCGGTTTTTTCATCTTGCGAAGCAACCCTATTAGCGGATTAGCGCTATTAGCGGTTTAGTGGCTATTAGCGGCTATTAAAGGCTTAAGGGATTAGCGGATTAGCTGCTAAAAGGCTATTAGCAGCTTAGTGCCTTAGAAAAAGGGGGTGGGGAGCGGAAAAAAATCGCAAGACATTTTCGTCTTGCGAAGCAAGCCCATAGAGAAATTCGTCCTGCGAAGCGCATTGAAAAACGGAAAACCCTTTTGTCTAGCGGGTTTTCCGTCTTGCGAGGCATTTGTCTTGCGGGGCACCACTGTACACACCAAAATAGCGAACGAAAACAATAACCCCTACATGCTCACAGAGAGAGAGAGAGAGAGAGAGAGAGAGAGAGTTTTAAAGGCCGTAAATGATTTAATTAGCGAAAGGCCTGAGAGAAGAGGAATGTTTTTGCCTGATGCCTAAATAGGTTGACCCACACCAGACGCCAGGGGTTCTGGGCACTTACCCAGGGTTCATGTTTCCTTTTAGGAAGGCGGCACAGTGGAGACTGGGGAGCGGTGTCTTTAAGATATACGGTTTATTTACACATATATACAACCTGAGGCTATGATGGAAGGGTTTGCAGCCTGAACACCCCAAGACAGTCTTGCTTCTCCCGCAGCCATGGCCTTGGATTCCAGCAAAAATCAGACAAGAAGGCTGCTTTGCTTCTAGCTCACATCACTGCACCAATATGTAACAAAGTGAGTCTCCCTGGAGGATGCACCCACCATGACCACAATGTCCCTGGGGTGGTGGTGGAAGAAATGGCTTCCCTGGGATGCCAGCAATCCGGGAGGTGGGGTCATAGTTTGTTTATTTGTTTGTTATATTTATATTCCACCTTTCCTCTGAGGAGCTGAAGGTGGTCTACATGCTGCTTCGACCTATTTTGCCCTCAGCAACAATCCTTGAGAGCTGGGTTAGGCTGTGAGTGAGCAAGAGGCTGGCCCAAAGTCACGCAAATGAGCTTGGCAGCTGAGGGGGGAATTTGAACGCTGATCCTAGTCCAGCACTCTATAACCACACCAACCACACCAGCCAGGCAGTCAAGAAGATTTTAAATGCATTTTAGCCATTTTTAGGTTTTAAACCTATGCGTACGCACACCTCAGATGTTGAAATGTGTCCCAAAATAATCGGGGAAGGGAGAATGGGATATTTGATGTAACAAAGGGGGCTGGTCCACTGTCCCTCAGACCTTGTTGGAGGTGGACTATATTTTGGGGAAAGAAAAAAAACACACGAATTCCTATGCCCCACAAATAACCCAGAGATGCATTTTAAATTAAAGGACACATTCTACTCATGTAAAAACACACTGATTCCCGGACCTTCTGCAGGCTGGATTGAGAAGGCGATTGGGCCAGATCCGGCCCCCGGGCCTTAGTTTGCCTAACCATGCTCAAAGGGATATGGAGAGTTGGCAAGGCATAATTTAAGGTAGGGATCAGCACTCCCAAATCTATATTCTGGATCAGGGCTCATCCTGGGAGCTTGTGAAGTACCATATTTTTTGCTCTATAAGACTCACTTTTTCCCTCCTAAAAAGTAAGGGGAAATGTGTGTGCGTCTTAAAGAGCGAATGCAGGCTGCGCAACTATCCCAGAAGCCAGAACAGCAAGAGGGATTGCTGCTCTCACTGTACAGCAATCCCTCTTGCTGTTCTGGCTTCTGAGATTCAGAATATTTTTTTCCTTCTCCAAAAACTAGGTGCGTCTTATGGTCTGGTGTGTCTTATAGAGCGAAAAAGACAGTAATAATCGAGACAAAAGTGACTTGGATAACTTTTGGAGTGTGTTTCATTCACACTTAGCAATCACAGCCCATCTGTGCACATTTGAAGTGGAGGGCATGGTTCCTGGTCAGGCAAGTTTTAGTCCTATCTACTTTCTCTCTATCTGTACACCTCTCTCTTTCACTCTCTCTTAGAAATAATAACCTTTTGGACTTTGTCACCCATCAGTGAGGAAGTGGATCCAATACTGGATTGCCACAAAGAATCTGTCACGTGCCTGTTGCCTCAACTAGGTAAGACTGAGTAGCTACATAACTGTAAGGATCAAACACGTTTATATTGAAGGCAGTTAGTTTCCTTTGGGTGGCTGTTCATGGCCAAGGTTCATGCACCCTAGCTCTTAGCCCCTGGTTAACTGCTGGAGCTATTTCCAGAACTACCATTGTCTATATGTTGATTCATCACTTATTCTGAATGATCATTACTGAAGACTCAGTAGCAGTTCTTTGATGGACCAAGCATGAAAGGGGACAATGTGGACAGTCCTGTAGCAACTACTGCTGCGTTCTTTAAGGTTTTTGCTGCAACAAACTAAAACGGTTACCGCTCTAGAATATGTTACTCGTACATTGTTATGGCAGACAGTTAAACCATAGTACCAATTACGTGACTCATTCTTTTACACCTCGTTTCTCAGCATCCTCAAGCAAAGCGAAGTGTTTGCCTTGAATCAAAAGTAACTTCCACTGAGCAAAAGTAAACCATAACCTAAGTTCCCTGAACAAAGCCAGGCTTTTTAAAACCTAACATAGTATATATACTCAGTTCTGCTTGCACCTGAGGTGTAAAGAAGACTAGCCAACTAGTTCAGACAACATGAAGCAGCTACTGATTTTCATTTTAGTGCCATACATTCACCTGGCTCAATAAAAGGCACTCTCTTACTACCTTCTTTCCCCAGTTGTTTATTATCTGGGATTAACCTAGTCAATTAGCAGAAAAAATCATATTATTGGGGAAGTGTACCTACTTGTTGAGGGACTCGGGTGGCGCTGTGGAGGGACGCGGGTGGCGCTGTGGGTTAAACCACAGAGCCTAGGACTTGCCGATCAGAAGGTTGGCGGTTCGAATCCCTGCGACGGGGTGAGCTCCTGTTGCTTGGTCCCTGCTCCTGCTAACCTAGCAGTTTGAAAGCACGTCAAAGTGCAAGTAGATAAATAGGTACCGCTCCGGCAGGAAGGTAAACAGCGTTTCTGTGTGCTGCTCTGGTTCGCCAGAAGCGGCTTAGTCATGCTGGCCATATGACCCGGAAGCTGTACGCTGGCTCCCTCGGCCAATAAAGCGAGATGAGCACCGCAACCCCAGAGTCGGTCACGACTGGACCTAATGGTCAGGGGTCCCTTTACCTTTACCTTTACCTACTTGTTCTGAGGCCGTTTGTGCAACTGCTGCAGGAATCTCAACTACAGCATCCATGGGAGATGGCCATCCAACCTCTGCTTTAAAACCTGCACAACCTCCGTTCCACTGTCGAATAGCTTTTACTGTCTGAAAGTTCTTCCTGATATTTAGCTGGAATGTCCTTTCTTGTAACTTGAAGCCATTGGTTCAAGTCCTACCTTCCACAGCAGGAGAAAACAAGCATGCTCCCTCTTCCATGTGTCAGTCCTTGAGATATTTGAAGATGGCTATCATATCTCCTCTTAGTCTCCTCTTTTCCAGGCTAAACGTACCCAGCTCCTCATAAGGCTTGGTTTCCAGACCCTTGATCATCTTGGTTGCCCTCCTCTGTACACATTCCAGATTGTTAAAATCCTTCTTAAATTGTGGTGCCCAGAACTGGACACAGGTATGGTGTGACCAAGGCAGAATAGAGTGGTACTATTACCGTACTTCCCTTGATCTGGACAATATACTTCTGTTGATGCAGCCTAGAATAGCTACATCACAATGTTGACTCATGTTAAATTTTTGGTCCACCAAGACCCCTAGATCCTTTCCACATGTACTGCTAGTAAGCTAGGTATCCCCCATCTTAAATTTGTGCATCTGGTTCTTCCTGCCTAAGTGCAGAACCTTACGTTTTTCCATATTGAAATTCTTTTTGTTAGCTTGGGCCCAGTTCTCCAATCTGTTAAGGTCATCTTGAATCCCAATTCTGTCAATAGCAGTCAATACCTTCCAAGCATGAACACACACTCTATTCCCAGAATCACTTGCACAGGACAATATCTTTTAAAAATACGTTCATGGAATGTGTAAGGGGCTGCACCCTATGTTTCTTAGCTATGTGGATGCGGAATTGAGGCCCCATTCCACAAGCAGAAATGGAGCAGAATAACAACTGAATGGGTTCAGAATAACAACTGAATACATAAAAAGAAACTGGTCACCTCAAATTAGTTATCTACCAGAGGGTTTGAGCAAGCAAATACTGTTTGTTTGGTTCCACTGGAGAAAATAAAATGACCTCCACTCCAAAATAAACCATGTATAAATCTGTTTCATGGCAACTATTCCATGGAAATCTGCCTGAATACCTAACATTACTGACCGGTCCCAGAATTCTTAATGTTTTCATCTAGGACTTCGTGTTTCTTTCACCTTTGCAAGTAAGTTTTTTGCTTGAATATTTGCATTAAAAAGTTAGACTCTCTTCTCTCTCTCACTCTCTTTTCTTAAATAGTGCTTCTGCCAGATTGACCCAGTGTGACAAAGAGTATGTGGGAGTGTACGTGCTCACCCTTTTCTCTGCATCTTGCATACAAATATGTATTAATGGCTGCAAAAACCGTCATTCTCTTCTGTGTGGAAACTAAAGCAGCACGATAATTTTTCTAATTGCAAATTTTGCTGACAGAATTACTCAAACTGAATGGCACAACGGGGGTGAAATATCTATGAATCATCCCTTGAAATTGCATTTTCAGGAGAGCTGAATTAACCAAAGTAAGATTGTTAAAAATGAAAATAAGGGTTTGTTGAAAATCTGGCCGTGGGTGTGGAATAAGAGAGGCTGTTAAAACACGGAGCCTGATCCTACCAACGTTTACTCATCAGTATGTCCCACTGTGTTCAATGGGGCTTACTACAAAGTAAGCAAAGCCAGGATTGCATCCTGAGACCTCTTTTTAAAATATATAAATGTAATGATTTTCAGTGCTCTTAAGCAAGATGCAGGCATCCCAAAACACAATCTACCTAAGCAATTAAGGTTGATTCACATTTCACAGTTAAAGTCCCATTGTTGTTGTTGTTTTATTTATAGTTTTCCATTTTACAACAAATACTACATTTCCCACATCAGATTCCAATATTCATGAATTAAGATAAAGTCTCATCCACCTGACAAGGTGAAGTATACCTGGAAAGTCACAATGATCACAGGAAAACAGTCAAAAACTCAAGAGAGGCTGGCTTTGAGAAAGTAGGAAGGAAGTAGTGATAAACAATGCAATGTAATGGCAAATCTTGTCTCAGATGCAAATTTATAGCTGGTCTCATGCAATATGGAGAACAACAATATTCGTATATCTGTGTTGGAGTCAGACACAGGTCAGCATGGAAGAGGCAGAGCACCATTGTTAGTGAAGTTAATTCTTTATTCCAGGAAATGAACATACAACTCAGAAACACTTCCCAGTAGGTCTTGCCCCTATGGAGTAGTTGCCAGGACTGAAAGTCCTTGTCTTCAACCCTTTCTAAGGCTCCTCCTCTCCTGAATGCTTCCCAAGCACCTCTGGTCTCTGTTCTGCCAAGCATATAGAAAAAGAGCTGTACAGTGGTGCCCCGCAAGACGAATGCCTCGCAAGACGGAAAACCCGCTAGACGAAAGGGTTTTCCGTTTTGGAGGTGCTTCGCAGGACGAATTTGCTATGGGCTTGCTTCGCAAGACGAAAATGTCTTGCGATTCCTGGGGGTTTTTTCCCGCTCCCCACCCCCTTTTTCTAAGGCACTAAGCTGCTAATAGCCTTTTAGCAGCTAATCCGCTAATCCCAATAGCCGCTAATAGCCGCTAAACCGCTAATAGCGCTAATCCGCTAATGGGCTTGCTTCGCAAGACAAAAAAACCGCTAGACAGAGAGACTCACGGAACGGATTCTTTTCGTCTTGCGAGGCACCACTGTATAAGATCTTACGTAAGAAGAAATAGCAGTAATTTAGACAGGTTCAAAGCTCCAATGAACATTTTCAGCCATTTAATCAGAACAGCAAATAACTTCATGCCATAGCACAGGGATTGGCCCCGTGTTGCCAAATATTACACAGCAGCTCCAATACCACAAATGCATCATTTGAGTTGGCCCAGATATGTCTCCGAGTCATTCTGAGACTTCAGAGGCACTCTTCAGTTGCAAAGTATCCTAAGTTTTGAAAGAGAGTTGGTTTTATGCCTGGGAAATCCAGGTTTCATGTTGCCGCTGAGCAGGTAGCCTTGGGCAAGTTGCGTTCAGTTTAACCTAAAATGAGGCTCAAATGAGATTAGGAAATATTATAACCTGCCGTGTTCCTTGAGGGCAGGACAGGAAGGAAAATCTAATTAAAATGAGCATGAGCACATCTCGGTTATTCAGCTTCAGGTCTGAATGTACTTGTTGCAATCACGTTGGCCTTGTTAACTTTAAGTGTGTAACCACTGAGGGTTGTATCCAGTACACGCTGTTGCCGTGTTAGTTATTACACTTTGCTGCTCACTGCTTCCCTTTCCCATCGTTTACAAGCATTTTTGTTGATGTATGAAAATAGACAAGCCATAGGCTGAATTTTCAGAGGCACTCAGTTTTTTCAGAGGCACAATTTTTCATAGGTGATTTTCAGTTGCACCCAGTCCTCACACCCCTCATTTAGGATTTTATTTAAAGAGGAAAAGTCTTTTCTTTACAGTTTAGCAGGGACCAGTTCAGCAAGATTTTGTTGGCCTGAACGCCAAAGGCGCCCAGATAATATACACCTTCTCTCTTTACTGCGGCTGAGTGTGGGAAGAACCCGAAAGTATTAATCACTTGGAATCCCTCTGGTTATTGTTAATACTTCTGCCAATCTATTGCATTGGCAAATTCCTTTGCATATCACGGTGTTTAATAACACCTTCTCTATAAGAATGGGGTGGGACAGGCAAGAGAAAGAAGCCAGATAGCTGAAGAGACACACAATTTAATATGACAATAACAGGGTGAAGAGAGATTAAATATTTTAGGCGAACTCATAACAGGTTTTTCACCAGCGGTGTGACAACATCCTCTCCCCTCATAGGATGCTTTTAACGAGCCAGACTATTGGTCTGTCAGTGTTGGTGTTATGTACTGAAGTTCTCACCCTGGGCCAGCAGGGGGATACTGTAGATAGTTATGCAAATAAGGGATCGAAAGTGACGTTCAGTGATTGGATAGTTTTAGAAAATTGTTACAGTTACGTGGTACTGCAGCTCTATATAAGCAGGCTGACTGAACCCTTCAGTTCAGTTCTGTTCTGGCCTGTGAATAAACAAGAGCTGTTTGAAGAATCGCTGTGTCGTCTGATATGTTCACCCACAACTTAACTGTTGTGGTAACAGTTTTCCAAGGATTCAGACAAGCGTCTCTCTGAGCCAGCCTTGTGGGTAGATGCTGGGGAATTGAGCCTGGTGGGGGACTGAGGGGTTGAGAAATGTCCCTATTTTCATCTAAGGAATGTTGGATGGTATGCTATCTTATGGAGTGCATGCATATCCACTGTTATGCTGCCTTTCTAAAATGAAAAAAGAAAAGCCTGATAAGTAAAATAAAATGTTTTTAGCAAGCAACAGAGAAATGAATACCTACTGTTTATCATGAAGCATCCGCCCCCCCCCCTTTTTTAAATGCTCCTTCCGAGTAGCTTTGCACCCACCTTGAGTGTTTTTGCCTAGCTGGAATGTATTTCTGAACTCTAGTGCGGCACATTGCTTGTCTGGATAGGGAGGAGTGTCTGAATGTAGAAACTAGCTTGCTGTAAATTGCACCTGTAGCTCCACACACTTTTGCCTTTGGACCCACCCACCCCGTCATACGGCCCTTTAAAGATTGCCCAGTTGGGAATGTGGCCCTCAGTTTGGAAGAAAAAAACTCTCTGCCCCTGCTCTAAAACACTAGTCTTCAGCTTTCCCTTCCTTTCTCTTGGCAAAACAAAATAAAAAAAATTCCTTCCAGTAGCACCTTAGGTACCAGGTATGGACCCAGTGGACTGTATAAGGCAGCACCCTATATCCCTAAAGGTAAAGGTAAAGGGACCCCTGACCATTAGGTCCAGTCATGGCCGACTCTCGGGTTGCGGCGCTCATCTCGCTTTATTGGCCGAGGGAGCCGGCGTACAGCTTCCGGGTCATGTGGCCAGCATGACTAAGCCGCTTCTGGCAAACCAGAGCAGCGCATGGAAACGCGGTTTACCTTCCCACCTATTTATCTACTTGCACTTTGATGTGCTTTCGAATTACTAGGTTGGCAGGAGCAGGGACCGAGCAACAGGAGCTCACCCAGTTTTGAACCGCTGACCTTCTGATCAGCAAGTCCTAGGCTCTGTGGTTTAACCCACAGCGCCACCCAGAGACCAACTAAGTTTGTTATTGGTATGAGCTTTCGTGTGCTATCTGAAGTAGTGTGCATGCACATGAAAGCTCATACCAATAACAAACTTAGTTGCTACTGGAAGGAATTTTTTTTATTTTGTTTCAACTACAGCAGACCAACACACCTACCTACCTTTCTCTTGACAGATCAAGATGAGTAGATGACAGCAAAGGCTGCAAGGTTTTTAGCTGGGGCAATCAGAATAAGGTCCGCTATTTGACTGCTGATTCAGGACCCTAAAATGTTGTAGTGGTTCTAGGGGTTGCTCGTGTGTAAATCAGTGCCACACCTGGGTGGGTTGCCTGAGTGAACCCTTTCTGTCTGGACAGCCACTCGCCCGTGGCTGTCTCAATCGCTGGCAGAATCCGTCAGTAGGCGTTTCTTGAACTTCTTCCAGCATAAAAGTTCTTTGACGCCTAGTTGCCGCCTACTCTCCCTGCATGGAAGTCTTCTGCGCAGGGAGGGTGTGGGCATTGGAGGACCCGTGCTCTCCCCGCTGGTTCCTGGTGAAGAGTCTTGGAGCCACCTCGCCGATTCCCCCATCTGCCCCCCTTCTCCACTGGTGCTACGCTGATTTCCTTCCCCAGAAGATGTACTGCTTCTCTCCCTCCCGGGACGCTCTCGGGAATCCCTCTGGAGCCCTCCCTCTCCTTCTGGCTCCAATGGCAGTTCCCTGACAACTGTGTTTTATATAATCAAATTTTTATTTCTGTTCTTTGTATATCGCATTGTTCTTTTGTTGCTATGGCCAATGGCTGACGCAAATAAAGTTTCGTTCATTCACTCACTGGTCTTCAGCCGATGGTTCAGATCCTACAACTGTGTGACCCACCAACATAACTCTTGCCAGATATACTGATTTTCTTTTTTAAGGCAATAGCTCCCATTATGCATTCTCAAGCTGAAGGTGGGCCCCCGTCTAAAATCAGTGCTCTAAGGTTCATTAAAAATAAGCTGCACTAAGTACTATAACAATCACCTTTGTTTTTACAAGGTGGGAACTGTCTGTTGCTTTACAGTCTGTCAACAAAAGTGGTTATTCGGTGGTGGGGAAACAGAAGTTGTCCCACCCTAAAAAAAAGAATCTCCAGTAAATTACATTCTTAGTGCAAAGTGAAAAATCAGCAGTACTGTTCTGGAGGGTGATGCAGCTTAAAATGGATGACAGCAACAGGTGCAGCTCAGTAGTATTACATTGCAAGTTTAGACAAGGACATACTACAGATATTTAGGTCAAAAGCTGCTGTCAATATAAGGCTAAGGCTGCAATCTTAAGTATACCGGTTTGGACGAATAAAGCAGGGCATATTTAGAATCAGATGACTGCAGGTTTTTTATCTTTTCAGAGGGTGCAACGGAAAGATTTTCAGAGGTTGCTAAGGGGTGGGTTTGTATTGAAGGTTGGTTTAGGATTGAAGTCAAAGTGTTTGAAAAGGTAGGCAAATGAGGAAGATTCAGGACAGGCAAAAGAAAATAACGTCACACAGCACATAGTTAAACTCTGGAATTTGCCCCTGCAAGAGGCAAGGATGGCCAGCTTGTATGGCTTTAAAAGAGGATTAAACAAATTGCACTGCCGGAGCACGATTTCTGTTCTCATCCTGAAGCAAAGTTCTTAACCTGAAGCACTATTTCTGGGTTAGCGGAGTCGTATGTAACCTGAAGCGTATGTAACCTGAAGCGTATGTAACCTGAGGTACCACTGTATTTATTTTTAAAAATTTGCATTCTTATATTTCCCATTAATTTTCAATACCTTTAATAATTCCTAGCATGGATTTTGCCACATCAGCTATTGAAGCAGAGTGCTCTGAGTTACTCACTGTTCTCAAGACCTCTTCCTTGCCATTTCATAGCCATTTCAGACACCATCAGTTTTTATGTGATTCCCACTATGCATCACTTTACAGTTACCGACACTGGAATCTCATTTGCCATTTTGTTGCCGAATAATTGAGGCTAGAGAGAGCCTTCTGGAGCTTTTCATCATTAAAATGACAGCCAGGGCTTGAGATCCGAAAGTGTGAGCCTCATTGGCTAGATAAACTTAACTTTCACATGTTTCTATGGCCACCCCATTTCCATATTCCCTGGGCATCATGCAGCTGTATGTCAGAGATGTATACTTTTCTATTGCACAGATCTACTATTTTATGCTTTGAATTCACAAGCATGATTGCTATTTTCAGACGGTATAAACAGAAAGCAAGTATTTTCAGAAATGCCTCAAGCTCTGCTGTTAACAATAATGCAGAGCTCTGAATAGTTTAAGAGCAGTTTTTGAATTGATGAAGCTGAATGTTTCGGAAACCTATTGTTGCTGGGGGCACCATATTTTTTGTTTAAAAAAGGAAATGGTTTAAACTCCCCCCTCTTCTCCCAACAAGCTTCCACTAAGCCACTGGGAAAATGGCAATACCTTCAATGATAAATATTTCACAGGCTATGAATCAGTACAAAATCCATCTGTCAAGTTTTCACCACATCTCGGTTGCCGTTGGCATGAAAAAGGCGCCGTTGGTTCCTCCGGACTCGTATAACGGAGAGCTTCACATCCTGAGCTGAAAATCCCATCTGCAGAGCTTGCAACCCTAACTTCTTCCTTCTTGTTAAGTGGGAGGAATACCGATTGGTAGTATTCGAAATAGCACAGCCACCTGGCATTTCCTGGCATTCAAGCTGGAGAACAAATGGAGCGATCCAAATCTGAGAACTGTGAAGGAAACACAACCCTCCCATTGAAGAGAATTTCCAGCGCTGCTGGTTATCAGCAGGGCAAAACTGTTCACACATTTCTGCACTCGACAGCTTGCTGCTTTAGCTCAACTCACACCAGAGCCATCAATGCCACCTTCCATTTAGGAAGTTTTTCAATCAGCCTACAAGATGTGGTGATTCTGAGCTGCATTCTAGGCAAACACCTTCTTTCCATTAATAATTCCTATTACAGCAACTAGGAAATAAACAGCTCCTACCAACATCTCATCTCAGGGATGATTCACACCCTGGCCGGCACTTTCTTGATCTCCTGCCCTCGGGCAGAAGATATAGAAGCATGATTAGTCGCACCAACAGGGTAAAGAACAGCTTCTATCCGTGGGCTATTAGGCTGCTAAATGAAAAGATAACAACAGGGCAACTGACTTTCGGTCGGTGTGCGTCAGTAAACGAGGGGAATTAACACTAAGAGAGCTGAGTGGGGGGTGCTCGTGTAATCTCACTGTATACAGTGGTACCTTGGGTTACATACGCTTCAGGTTACATACGTGTGATGGGATGAAGAGCTGCTTGTGTGTAAATTGCAATCCCTCAGAGTTTGATCCGTTTCTCAAACCTCTGCCTGTGACGGAGCCCCTCCAGCATGGCTGCGTCAGTCGCTAGCAGAATCCGAAAGTGGTTGCTTTCGGAAACGTTTCCAACATAAAAGCTCCTTAACGGAAACACGTCTTCTGGACTCTCTGCGTGACAGTTTCCGGCGAGGAACGGGTGTCCCTATAGGAGGCTCTGAGACATCCCCACTGTTTTCACTGGAAACATCTCTGAGCCATTCCTCCGACTCTCCTTCCCTTGACATTCCTGTTCGCCCCCTACTGGTTCCCTCTTCAGGTGTTACGTCTCCCTCTACCTCAGAGAGCCTTTGCACCTCTGGTGCTGCCGAAGGCAGTTCCCTGACATCCACCTCCCCTCCAGGGCCCCCTTCACCCCCTCCCGTCTCCTCCCCTACAGTTTGGGAGGAGGTAAAACCCCGGAAAGAACCTTCCTCATCGTCTGTGGTTTCGAACACCTTTCTCCACTTGTTGTGGTTCCTAGTCTCTCGGTACTCCTCGTCGTCTGAGTCCGTTCCTTCTTCCAACTCCGACCCCGCGAATCCTTCCAGTTCCTCTTCCTCGTCTGTGGTGCCGAAATACTCCCTCCTAAACCTTGCTGCTGGCTGTGGTTTCCTCGGGAATCTTTGGTGGAACGTTTCTGTCAAAACCTCGTCATTGACCTCCTCTGCTGTCACCCAAGTGTTTTCTGACTCCGGTTCCCCTTCCCACGCCACTAAATACTCCACCTGATTGCCCTTCCACCTGGAATCGAGGATTTCCGCTACATGGTTACTGCTCTCCCTCTCTTCCAAGACTGGTCCCCTGGTGTGCTCCCCTTCACCTCCCCCCTTGTACGGTGACAGTAACGACCTGTGGAACACTGGGTGCAATTTCATGTGGTTGGGTAACCGGAGTTTGAAAGCCACTGGGTTGACCTGCTGAATGACCTCAAAGGGTCCCAATCTCTTGGGTCTTAATTTCTTACAACCCCCTTTGAACGGCAACCCTTGGGTGGACAACCACACCTGATCCCCCACCCTTATGGTTTCACCTTCCCTTCTGTTCTTGTCGGCCTGCTTCTTATATTGTGCCTTGGCCCTTTCTAAGTTGAGCTGAAGCTGACGATGGATCGCTTCCATCTCTTCTACAAAAAGTTCGGCCGCTGGGACGCTCCATCTCTCGCCTCCCTCCCCCGGGAATGCCCTGGGGTGACACCCGTAATTGGCCAAAAAGGGGCTCATCCCTGTGGACACATGCTCCGCATTGTTGTAGGCAAATTCTGCCAGCGCCAGCTTTTCGACCCAATCATTCCCTCTGTCATTGACATAACACCTCAGATATTGTTGGAGGATGCCATTTGCTCTTTCCGCCTGCCCGTTGGTTTCAGGGTGTCGGGCCGTCGAGAAATTGACTTCCACGTGCAGCAAGCTCATGAGCTTCCTCCAGAACCTGGAAGTAAATTGTTTCCCGCGGTCCGAGATAACCCTCAAGGGGGCGCCATGCAGCCGGAAGATGTGTTCTACAAACAACTTCGCTGTTTCTTCCGCTGTGACTGCATGTGAACATGCTACAAAGTGGCACATCTTAGTTAACAGGTCCACTACTACCATGATGGCCGTTTTCCCTTTGGATTTGGGCAGATCCGTCATAAAATCTATTGATACCGCCTCCCAAGGCCGTTCCGGCGTGGGTAGTGGTTCCAATAACCCTGCCGGCGCCCTTCTTTCCCCCTTGGCCCTCTGGCATTGGTCACACCCTCTTACATACTCCTTTACATCTTCCCTCACCTTGGGCCACCAAAATTCCCTGGTGACCATCCACATGGTCTTGTGTTGTCCAAAATGTCCCGCCGTGGGACTATCATGCAACTGCTTGAGTACCCTCCCTCTCAATTCACCTTCTGGTATATACAGTGCCCCTTTGTAATACAATGCCCCATTTCTTTCTTCAAAACCCTCCGGGCTCTCACCCTCTCCCCTGAGCCCTCTGAGCTTATTTTGGGCATATTCGTCAGTTTCCGTTTCTTCTACCAGCTCTCGTCTCCCCACCAGCGCCGCCCCACACACCCAGCGGTCCTCAGGAATGACATGTCTTTCTTCGCTTGCCCCCTCCCCTTCCAAGTACTCTGGTTTGCGTGAGAGAGCGTCCGCCCTGACGTTCTCTGGGCCTGGTACATAACAAATCTCGAAGTGGAATTTGGAAAATTCCTGTGCCCATCTCACTTGTCGTTGGTTGAGTACTCGAGCTGTTCTCCAATACTCCAAATTCTTGTGGTCGGTGCACACTTGCACCTTGTGTTGTGCCCCAATCAATAAATGTCTCCACCTCCGGAACGCTTCGTGAATGGCGAGTAGTTCCCTGTCATACACCGTGTAGTTCCGCTCGGACTTATTCAGCTTCCTCGAGAAAAAGGCACACGGTCTCCACTCCGACGTATTTCTTCCCGGCTGAAGAAGCACAGCCCCCACCGCTCTGTCTGACGCGTCTGTCTCCACTCTCATGGGCTTCTGTAGGTCCACATGCAGAAGTTGTTCTTCCGAAGCGAAAGCCCTTTTCAGTTCTTCAAAAGCTTTCTCCGCCTCCGCCGTCCAAACAAATTTCTTCTTGCTACTGAGGCAGTCGGTGATGGGCGCCGTCAAGTGTGCAAAATTCTTGATGAACTTCCGATAAAAGTTCCCAAATCCCAGGAATCTTTGCACATCCTTCTTGGTTTTCGGTGTCTTCCATTCCAGCACCGCCTGGACCTTGCCTGGATCCATGGCCAATCCTTGGTCTGACAGGCGGTACCCCAGGAATTCCACCTCCTTGGCATGAAACTGGCACTTCTCCAGTTTCACCCACAGCTGATTGGCTTGCAGCCGGCCCAACACTTCTCTCACGTCCCTCACATGCTGCTCCTCATTTTCCGAATACACCAACACGTCATCCAAAAAGGCCACACAATTCTTGTAGAGCAAAGGCCCCAGGACGTGGTTGATAAAACTTTGAAAACATGCGGAGCCGGCTTGGAGACCGAAGGGCATTACGAGGTATTCAAATGCTCCCAAAGGGGTGAACATGGTGGTCTTCCATTCATCCCCCTTCCTTATTCGTATCAGATTGTACGCCCCCCGCAGGTCCAGTTTTGTAAAAATCTTCCCCTTCCTCACCCTGGTCAGAATGTCATCAATTCGGGGCATAGGAAATGCCAGGGGTTCCGACACGGCGTTTAGGGCCCTGAAATCCACTACAAGTCTCGGCTTATCTGTGTTTTTTTTGTCCACAAAAAACACTGGGCTGCCCCCCACCGCTCGGGACTCTCTGATGAAACCCCTCTTCAGGTTTTTGTCAATGAACTCCCTCAGCTCCTGCATCTCCCTGTCTGACATGGCGTACAGCTTGCCCACTGGGAGTTGAGCCCCAGGGAGTAGGTTGATTTGACAGTCAAAGGGTCTATGCGGCGGCAGTTTGTCCGCTTCCCTTTCGCTAAATACGTTGCTCAGATCTGCATATTGCGGAGGCACCTCCCCTTGCTTCATTACCTCCATCCCAGCTAGGGTGAGCTTGGCTCCCCCTGGATCCTTCCCCTGCTTGCAGTGTTCCAGGCAATGCGCTGACCCAAAGGAGACCACCCTCTGGTGCCAGCCCACTAAAGGATCGTGTAGTGCCAGCCAGCTCATCCCCAAAATTATGGGAGCTCCTCCCAAGGTGGCCACATTAAACGCTATCCTCTCGGTGTGCCTTGCCACCCTCATTATCATGGGGACTGTCTGTTGGTTCACTTCTCCTCCCAACAACTGTCTGCCGTCAATCGTGGTTACCTGCAGGGGTTTACTTAAGGGGAGGGTTTGTATCTGGTGCTCAGCTGCGAACTCCTTACTCATGAAATTACAGGAGCTGCCTGAGTCCAGAAGGGCCTTGACCTGTAGGGGGTGTCCGTTTGGCAGCTCTAGCAACACCTCTATCACTAGAGCAGGTCTGGGAGGTTCTGGTGAGGGCACTTTCACTGCTTTTGAGCCTGGCTGCTGTGCCCCGACGGCAGCCAGGCGTTGGCTTTTACTTGCTCCGTGCTTTCCTCCTCCTCTCCCCCAACAGCTCCTGCCATGCCTTGCCATTCCTTTCTCCGTGGACAGACTCTGGCAAAGTGTCCTGGCTGTTGGCAGAGATAGCATTTCTTCCCGCCCTTTCCCTCCTTCTTCCGCCCTTCACCGATGTTTGAAACTGTGCGCGCACGCGCTGTTCCCACTTCCATCGGCTCTGCCGGCGGGAAAGGCTGCTCTGGAATGTCTGGAATGCGGAGCTCCCTCCAACGTTCTCCTTTCCCCTCCCTCTTCTCCAAAGCCCGCGCTTCCTGGCGCGCTCCTATGGCTAGCGCGGCTTTAGTCAGCTGGTCCATAGACTCCGCTCTGGGGTTCCGGGACAGTTCATCTTTCACGGACGAAGACAGACCTTCTTCGAAAAGCATCTGAATGGGCTCAGTCGATAAGTCCCACCCCAATCTATGAATCAACATAGTGAACTCAGTCCAGTACTCACGGACAGTCCTGTTTCCCTGTTTGCAAGCCATTAACTGCCTTCGCACCCCTCCCTGCTCAATGTCACTGGAAAACATCAGGTCCATGGCACGAAAAAACTTCATCGCGTCCTTTAGGATCTCATTATTTGCTGCCATCAAGGGTCTAACCCAGTCCTTCCCCCCTGATTCGAGATGGCTAATTACAAAAGCCACTCGCGATTCCTCATCAGGGAAGTCCTCAAATTGCAGATTGAGAGCATATTGCATCTCTGTCCTAAAAGCATGGTAGTTCCTGGGGTCCCCCCCAAATTTCTGCACCAATCCTGGCATCTTTCTGTTGAGTGGGGTGGCTTTCTCCTTCCCCCTTTCTGCATCCTGAGCCCTCCTCTCTTCCAGCCTCGCCGTCTGCAAGGCAAGCTGGATTTCCAACGCCCTGTACCTTTCCTCCAGGCTTGGACCTCCTCCAGCTGCCCCTCCGGTTCCTGCTGGTTCGCTCATGATGCCTCTCCCTGGCACAAGCTAGCTGTCGGTGACTTTCGGATTGCTGTGATGGGATGAAGAGCTGCTTGTGTGTAAATTGCAATCCCTCAGAGTTTGATCCGTTTCTCAAACCTCTGCCTGTGACGGAGCCCCTCCAGCATGGCTGCGTCAGTCGCTAGCAGAATCCGAAAGTGGTTGCTTTCGGAAACGTTTCCAACATAAAAGCTCCTTAACGGAAACACGTCTTCTGGACTCTCTGCGTGACAGTTTCCGGCGAGGAACGGGTGTCCCTATAGGAGGCTCTGAGACATCCCCACTGTTTTCACTGGAAACATCTCTGAGCCATTCCTCCGACTCTCCTTCCCTTGACATTCCTGTTCGCCCCCTACTGGTTCCCTCTTCAGGTGTTACGTCTCCCTCTACCTCAGAGAGCCTTTGCACCTCTGGTGCTGCCGATGGCAGTTCCCTGACAATACGCTTCAGGTTACACACTCCACTAAGCCAGAAATAGTGCTTCAGGTTAAGAACTTTGCTTCAGGATAAGAACAGAAATTGGGCTCTGGCGGTGCAGCAGCAGGAGGCCCCATTAGCTAAAGTGGTGCTTCAGGTTAAGAACAGTTTCAGGTTAAGTACGGACCTCCGGAACGAATTAAGTACTTAACCCGAGGTACCACTGTATATGTTGTACAAGTGACAATAAAGCATTTCAATTTCAAATTTATTTGCATGCTACAATTCCAGGACTCGCAAGGAATTAACCGTGCCCAGGGATCAGACTGCAAATTACTTGACATTACTTTCCACCTGCGGTTATCTTGTCATACTTTCAATTGGAAGGCTTCCTCTAAAATGCTATTTTGGCAAGCCTCCTGAGTGCTAGTGCCTCTAGCCCCCGAAACTAATTTTAACATATCACAAAATCAACCTAGGAAGGTAGGCATGAGTAAATTCAAATACATCATGGGCCAGAATCATTTATCCATTATTCTCTCCTTGATAAGGAAATGTCAACTCCATATCTTTCAATAGCCACCCATCCAGATAGTACCAATAGTGACAATGTGCCTTTGTGCCATCTTCCTTTAGCAGTAAACCAAACTGTTCCTTTGAGGCGCATTTCCCCCTCCCTCTCGATATCTCTGCAAGTACAATGGGAAGCGAAATTGCACAGCTTGAGCTGATTCTGCAACCATCCCTGTACACTACATAGATGGTCCGCTATGGGCTGAAGCCTTTGTGCATCCAAACCAAAAGAACCTCTTTCCAGAGTGCTGTGAGAATAAGCATCACTTCATTCTGATAGACCGATGCCAGCAATTAGCCTGCAGAAATGTGGTGAATCTGCAAGCCACCACCTACTCATTAGTTTGCTGCATCTTGGGTAGCTTAGTCAGCAGAGCATGAGACTCTTAATATCAGGGTCGTGGGTTTGAGCCCCACGTTGGGCAAAAGATTCCTGCATTGCAGGGGTTTGGATCAGGGATGTCCAACCAGTAAAATTTTGGGAAATGATATACAATGAACTGAAAAAAAAGTTTAAAATGACATTTGTAAAAAAAAAAAAAACAGAAGCATTTTTGTTAGGGATTGTAGGACAAGACCTGCCAAGAAAAACAAAGAATTTATTTATGTATGCTACAACAGCGGCAAGAATCTTGATAGCACAAGGATGGATGAATGAAGAAATCCCAACGAAAGAACAGTGGCAAGAAAAATTGATGAGCTACGCAGAGTTGGCTAAATTGACATATAAACTGCAGGACAAGGACAACTGTGACTTTAAAGAAGAATGGGAGCTTTTTACAAATTATCTAAAAAAGACAGCAAAATGAACTGGACTCCTTGGCAGGTTTTGAATAAACATACACAAATTTATTGGCTGATAACATGATAGATAGATAAGGTAAGGATACGTATAACTTTATCCCTGGTGGGAGGGAGGGATGGAAGGGGGGGTAGGAAAAAAGGGGGAGGGAATAATGTATGTGATTATATGGTTTTGTTGTTGTTTAGTCATTTAGTCGTGTCCAACTCTTTGTGACCCCATGGACCAGAGCACGCCAGGCACTCCTGTCTTCCCCTGCCTCCTGCAGTTTGGTCAGACTCATGCTGGTAGCTTCGAGAACAGTGTCCAACCATCTCGTCCTCTGTCGTCCCCTTCTCCTTGTGCCCTCAATCTTTCCCAACATCTGTTTAATAATTATATGGTTTAATAATTATACGGTTTAATAATTTGTTATGTTGAAATTGTTTAATTCTTTTTTAAGGGATGTCCAACCAATAGATTTTGATCTACCGGTAGATCCCCAGCTGATTTTGGTAGATTGTGGGGACCTTATCATGTACAAAAAAATATGGAAAAAAAGCTTAAAAACTCTGTGCAATCCTCCCCCGCAAAAAGCTCAACAATTCTGGGCAATCCACCCACCCCACGCACACTCCTGCTCCCTCCAATGACAATGGGTAGATCACTGCCAGTTTTTTTATACTAGGAGTAGATCGCAGTCTCTTGGGAGTTGGGCATGCCTGGACTAGATGATGACCCTCATGGTCCCTTCCAACTCTGTTGTTGTTTAGTCGTGTCCGACTCTTCGTGACCCCAGGGACCAGAGCACGCCAGGCACCCCTGTCTTCCACTGCCTCCTGCAGTTTGGTCAAACTCATGCTGGTAGCTTCGAGAACACTGTCCAACCATCTCGTCCTCTGTCGTCCCCTTCTCCTTGTGCCTTCAATCTTTCCCAACATCAGGGTCTTTTCCAGGGAGTCTTCTCTTCTCATGAGGTGGCCAAAGGATTGGAGCCTCAGCTTCAGGATCTGTCCTTCCAGTGAGCACTCAGGGCTGATTTCCTCCAGAATGGATCGGTTTGATCTTCTTGCAGTTCATGGGACTCTCAAGAGTTTCCTCCAGCACCATAATTCAAAAGCATCCATTCTTCGGTGATCAGCCTTCTTTATGGTTCAACTCTCACTTCCATACATCACTACTGGAAAACCATAGCTTTAACTATACAGATCTTTGTTGGCAAGGTGACGTCTCTGCTTTTTAGGATGCTGTCTAGGTTTGTCATTGCTTTTCTCCCAAGAAGCAGGCGTCTTTTAATTTCGTGACTGCTGTCACCATCTGCAGTGATCATGGAGCCCAAGAAAGTAAAATCTCTCACTGCCCTTCCAACTCTACAATTCTATTATCTCTGGAATGCAAGCATGTGGTCAACAACACTGCGGCTGAATGGGGACTAATTCAGCTACAGGCCAGTCAATGCACAGAAATGTGATTCTAGTCCTCATGGTTACAAAAACAAAACAAAACTCTGAAAAGCCTGCAAACAGTGACCATATGATCTAAAGACCTGGAAGTGAAAAGGATTGACAAGCAATGTCCTTTGATTGTGTTGCATTTCACATTTCTATTGCAAGCTGCACTGTGAAAATGCGGTTGGAGCTAAAGTAAAATAAAGGTTCACTTAAAAGCCAATAACACCTAAATAAAATGCCATTTGTTCCATTGGTGTCAGACACACAATATTTCAAGTTTTGGAGCTGCTGTTCTATGGAAGTGAATGCATTACGTGAAACACAAGTTGGGATCTGAAGTTTTCTGTCAATCACAGAATCCACTCAGCAAGATTTGGTTGAAATGCCTGCTGGGAAGAGTGCCAATGCCTCACAATCTTGAGCTGCTAATGAGAGTTTCTTTTGTTGCTTCTAGGAAGAAACACGGGGCTCATGTCGTTAATGAAAACGCATTAAATAGCGTCAGTCTTTTGCGCTGGCAACCCACCACTACTGAAAGCCATGACTGGGGCAACCCACACACTTTCCTGTTGCTTTAGTTCTTTTTCATGAGTCCCATATTTCCCACCTGGTTTGCCATCACAAAAGAGCAACAATTAATCCCCCCATTTCCTAGGAAACAACTGTTCCACCATTCTGATGGCTTTAAATAACCCCAAAAGTTGACCCTTTGGGAATCCAATCTGCAGCAGAACTGCAAACTTTACAAAAGTTTTAGTTCCTTTCGGATTTATGATCCAGATTGGAGTGTGGAATTTATGACTTTTTAGTTAGGATTTTAAAAGATGCTTTTTTTAAAAAAAAGGTTGATCACTTTAACAAAAAGCCCCTTCTCATAACATCAGAAGTCAACATCTCTTCTCAAAGGCTCCTGTTGACTCTGATACCCTACAAGGAAGGCATTCAGGAACATACTGTATTTTTTGCCCTATAGAGCACACCTAGGTTTTTTTTGAGGGGGGGGAGAAAAAAAATTATCCCGCCCCCGGCTTCCCCCAACCCCAGCCCCCAGAACAGGCTGCTATCCGCAAGCCTGCTATCCGCGGGAGTTCCCGCTGGGCTCCCCAGGCTTGCGGATATCTGCCTGAAGCCCGGGGCGCGCTGCTGAACACGCCCCAGGCTTCGGGATGCAGGCTGCTATCCGCAAGCCTAGGGCTCCCAAGGCTTGCAGATAGCTTCCTGAAGCCTGGAGAGCGAGAGGGGTCGGTGCGCACCAACCCCTCTCGCTCTCCAGGCTTCAGCGAAAGCCTGCACTCGCTCCATAGGACGCACACACATTTCCCCTTCATTTTTGGAGGGGGAAAAGTGCGTCCTATAGGGCGAAAAATACGGTAGTTGCCCGATTCCACATGGTGTGTCAAGGAGGAGAAACAGAGCCATTTAATCTTTACACCTTTTAGAGTTGCTTCCCAGCAATGTGCTAGATATTTGAACCTGTACAAAGCCTGAGTGAATGATAACTTTATCTGATTCGGATACCGTGACAGAACCCAGGCGTACCTTTCTCCCAAGAGTCACCTCGGACAAATAGGATGTTGATGGACAAAGTCTGTCTTTGTCTCTGATGATGGAAACTCTGCTTACCATCTTCCAATGATAGAGAAACCCAGGAGCATCCCATTCCATCTAAATATCAGGAAGAACTTTCTGACAGTAAGAGCTGTCTGACCGACTCCCTCAGGAGGTTGTGGACTCTCCTTCATCGGAGGTTTTTTAAGCAGAGGTTGGATGTCCATCTGTCTTGGATGCTGTACTTGAGATTCCTGCACTGAAGGGGGTTGGACTAGATCAGGCTTCCTCAAACTCGGCCCTCCAGATGTTTTGAGACTACAACTCCCATCATCCCTGACCACTAGTCCTGCTAGCTAGGGAGCATGGGAGTTGTAGGCCAAAAACATCTGGAGGGCCAAGTTTGAGGAAGCCTGAATTAGATTATTCCCATGGTCCCTTCCAACATCAATTCCATGATTCTATGAAATTAGGTTAGGCTCAAATGGCCAATTATTATTATGCTAATTGAATAGCTATGTACCTTGGTTGTTGAACAGAATCAGTTCTGGGCACCACAGTTCAAGAAGGACACTGACAAACTGGAACGTGTCCAGAGGAGGGCAACCAAAATGGTCAAAGGCCTGGAAACGATGCCTTATGAGGAACGGCTAAGGGAGCTGGGCATGTTTAGCCTGGAGAAGAGGAGGTTAAGGGGTGATATGATAGCCATGTTCAAATATATAAAAGGATGTCACATAGAGGAGGGAGAAAGGTTGTTTTCTGCTGCTCCAGAGAAGCGGACACGGAGCAATGGATCCAAACTACAAGAAAGAAGATTCCACCTAAAGATTAGGAAGAACTTCCTGACAGTAAGAGCTGTTCGACAGTGGAATTTGCTGCCAAGGAGTGTGGTGGAGTCTCCTTCTTTGGAGGTCTTTAAGCAGAGGCTTGGCAACCATATGTCAGGAGTGCTCTGATGGTGTTTCCTGCTTGGCAGGGAGTTGGACTCGATGACCCTTGTGGTCTCTTCCAACTCTATGATTCTATGATTCTAAGTCCATTCGACTTCCAAAAACGTTCGACAACCAAGGCTTCCTGCAGTCAATCGGAAACAGTCTGCACTCAGACATTCGGCTTCCAAGGAACATTCGGAAACCAGAACATTCATTTCCGGGTTTGCGGCATTCAGGAGCCAAAACATTCGAGCCGCGAGTCGTTCCGAGATCCAAGGTACGACTGTACACAGTTCTTGCTGCCTATACAGTGGTACCTCGGGTTAAGTACTTAATTCATTCCGGAGGTCTGTACTTAAACTGAAACTGTTCTTAACCTGAAGCACCACTTTAGCTAATGGGGCCTCCCGCTGCCACTGCACCACCATCGTGTGATTTCTGTTCTCATCCTGAAGCAAAGTTCTTAACCTGAGGTACTATTTCTGGGTTAGCAGAGTCTGTAACCAGAAGCGTATGTAACCTGAAGCGTATGTAACCCGAGGTACCACTGCATTGGGTAGTTTTGTCTTCCAATGGCAGAACCCAGGCATAGCCCGTAGGAGAGGGGTGAGGAACCTGTGCTCCTTTAGATTCTGTTGGGCTGCAACTCCCATTATCGCTGACTATTGGCAATACTGGCCAGGGCTGATAGAAGGAGGTTGCTGGAGTGTTTTGCCTGTTGCAACCCCTCCCCTTAGCCCAGGCATGGCCAAACTTGGCCCTCCAGATGTTTTGGGACTACACTCCCATCTTTTTTTAAAAAAAATAATATTTATTGGATATTTTATAATTATAAAAAGAACAACAATAAAGAAAAACAATACATAGATTCAACAAACAATACATCAACAATAAAAATACAATACAACAATACAACATAAAGAAAACAAAAAACATTTAAACACACATCCAAATTTTATATCTATATCTTTCATTTGCTTATTTCCTCGACTTCCTTACACCTCCCTTTTTGTATTCTAGTTCGAATTGCTGGTTCAACAAATCCTTTCCCTCTTCTTCAATTTTTGTTCTGTAATTTATCCTAACACATTTTAACTTTGAATTTTCCACTTTATCTCATTAACAATTAATATTCACGTAATTCTTAATAACACTTCTGTTAAAACCTTATAATTTCATTCCAATATTCATCTAACATTCATTAAATTTGCAATATTTCTGTAAATATACTTTAAATTTTTTCCAATCTTCCTCCATTGACTCTTCTCCCTGGTCTCGGATTCTGCCAGTCATTTCCGCCATTTCCATGTAGTCCATCAGTTTCATCTGCCATTCTTCCCAGGTGGGTAGCTCTTGTGTCTTCCAATACTTTGCAATGAGTAATCTTGCTGCTGTTGTAGCATACATAAAAAAGGTTCTATCTTTCTTTAACACTAATTAGCCGACCATGCCCAGGAGAAAGGCCTCTGGTTTCTTCAGAAAGGTATATTTAAATACCTTTTTCATTTCATTATATATCATTTCCCAGAAGGCCTTAATCCTTGGGCACGTCCACCAAAGATGAAAGAAAGTACCTTCCACTTCTTTACATTTCCAGCATTTATTGCCGGACAAATGGTAGATTTTTGCAAGCTTGACTGGTGTTAAGTACCACCTATACATCATTTTCATTAAATTCGGGACTACAACTCCCATCAACTCTAGCTAACAGGATCAGTGGTCAGGGATGATAGGAATTGTAGTCCCAAAACATCTGGAGGGCCAAGTCTGGCCATGCCTGCCTTAGCATATTGCTCTGGCAGTGTACATATTGTAGCCCTCCATTGCTCTTGAGACTGTTCTGCTTCACACCTCTTTAATTCAGGCATAATTCATGCCTATGCCTGCCTTTAATTCCTCCTCTGTGTCCAACTCAAAATCAAAATCACCTTTGAAAAAATGGGTCCCATGTACCAGTTGAGCTGAAGGGGATGGTTTCTGTTCCTTTAAAGCTGTCAGTTGCTCCTCTAAAATTTGTGCACGGCTTGACTTGCAATGCATTCCTGGCAGGGGGCAGCAACCAACAAAGCATTTTCCAACCATTCTACACCAGCCATATCTGGATCTCCCTGCATATTATTATTTTGTACTCACACAAAAACCAAACTGAGAGTTTACCCTGCATGTGCTTCAGGAAGAAAACTGACCTCTGTTGGTTGGGAATTTAGTACAGTATGCAAAGTGCGACCTTTGAGTCCCCAGGATGCCTAGAATACTCTTTGGGTGTTAGTTAAGGTTATTTCTTTGGTATTGCTTCTAAATTTATCTGATGTCCTCTGCTTCCTCTCAACTCAGCTCTGATTTCTGCTAGAAACATTCCCCAATTTTATCTTCGGATAGTACCTGAATAAATAATGTCAACTAATCATATGCCTTTCTTAAAGTAGCCAATTAAATCTGATTACATTTTTGTGTGTGTATGACATTTTCAGAATTAAGGAAAACACATCCTTTTTTAAATGCTGGGAATTACGTAGCAAAGCATATGAGAGAGAAGGGCAAGTCTCCCATATTGTGTATACTTTTTTAAATTCTTATTTTAAAAAAGCAACAGCTGCCCAATTAGTTGGGGGCCATTCTGGTTAATTGGATTATTCAGTGTTACCGGAAAAATCCGAGGGCTCCCTTGGACAAAAAGGAGACACCAACCAGAGTAAATTGGAGCAAATCAGCAGCCTGTAGGCTTGGCCTTTATTGTACTGTTGCAGCAGGGTGTTCCCCTCACTCGCAGGAGAGAGGAAAGACACAGAAAAATGGTGTGCAAGACCTTATAAAAACTTTTGAAATTCCCCTCCTCTAGGTCAAGCCCACCCCCAGAAACATCATGCATACATTACAGAAAGGAGGGGTTGAGGGAGGAGTTGTGGTGGTAACCTGAGTGTCCTGTCACCTGGCTGGTTCCCCTCATTCCCCCCTCCCATTTTCTGAAGACAAAGGTAGTCGCAGTTTCCTGCCCCCTGAGGGGAAATCCAATCACTGTTCTTTTGTTATAGTCCGTGTTGAATCCACTCGTGTATGCAGTCTGTAGTGTAGTTGATGGTCTTTTGTCTAGGACCATCAGGGTTGGCATCGCAACTGGGCAGGGCTCCTGTGGATGTGCTGCTATGCTCAAGGGATTATGGTGGCCTGCATCAAACCTTCCCCATTTTGTAGTCCTTCCTTCATGGAGTAAAATAAAAGTGGAACAGTGCAAATCTGATGTATGGTTGATTTTCTATGAATTTATAACAGAAGTGTAGCGTATGTAGTGTGTGAGTGTGTGTGAAGTCTGTACAAACTGAATGATTGGGGGGGGGGGTTTCCTGCTACACCAGCCATTACTTCCTTACCACTTCCTTACCTAGTATACAAGGCCCTAAGGATGAGGTAGCTTATGCTAACCGTGACTGAGCTAGCCCTCTTCCCAGGTTCCATAGTGGATTATTCTGTATAGCCTTCTCCACGATTTTCCCCAACCCTCTTTTAACGCCATCCAATTTGCTGGCCATCCCTGCCTCCTGTGGGAGTGATTTTCATAGTCCCACTATTATTATTATAAATAATAACCTGGCACTGAAAATAACAGAGGTTGTGTCAGTAAAAGCTGCCCTGGGGAACATGGTTGTGGCCAGGATTTTTGTTGGGGAGGGAAAACTTTATGTTTGTTTGCCAGGGGGCGCGGGGGCAGTGCAGAACTTCAGTTAAAGGTAAAGGTAAAGGGACCCCTGACCATTAGGTCCAGTCGTGACCAACTCTGGGGTTGCGGCGCTCATCTCGCTTTATTGACCGAGGGAGCCCTTCCTGGGTCATGTGGCCAGCATGACTAAGCCGCTTCTGGCGAACCAGAGCAGCGCATGGAAACACCGTTTACCTTCCCGCCGGAGCAGTACCTATTTATCTACTTGCACTTTGACGTGCTTTAGAACTGCTAGGTTGGCAGGAGCAGGGACCGAGCAACGGGAGCTCACCCTGTCGCGGGGATTCGAACCACCAACCTTCTGATCGGCAAGTCCTAGGCTCTATGGTTTAACCCACAGCATGACTAAACAATGGAACACTGTGACAGAAACCAGAGCGCACGGAAACACCTGCCACAGTGGTACCTATTTATCTACTTGCACTGGTATGCTTTCAAACTGCTAGGTTGGCAGGAGCAGGGACCGAGCAACGGGAGCTCACCCTGTCGCGGGGATTCGAACCACCAACCTTCTGATCGGCAAGTCCTAGGCTCTGTGGTTTAACCCACACCGCCCCTTGCGTCCCAGAACCTCAGTTAGTTAAGTATTTTTATCTATTTTTATCAATAAAAATCCCTGCCCCCACCGGGCTACGCCCATGCCTGGGGAATTATCTTATATGCTTGGTACAGGAAAGGTTTTCAAAGCAAGGGCCGGAAAGGGCACCGCTCTCCATCAAGTGGCAGGGAGTTCCAAAGGGCAGGCGCGCCAACGCTAAGCCAAGCGAGCGGGTCCTTTAGTTTAGCAGAATGCGGAGCGGGAGTTAAAGGGGTAGCCCTGTCGTAAGGTGCCCAGCCTGTATCCCTTTCCCCTCGGCCACCTCCCACCCCTCCGGCAGAGAGCTTAGGGAGAAGTCGAAGCCTCTCCCAACTTCCTTTCTCCGCGGAGAGAGAAAGGGATGCCGGTGGCGGCTGCGCTCCCGGACTAGGCGGGCGGTCGCTATCCCGCGAAGCTTGAGCCTCCCGACTTTCCGTCGCGACCTCCGCCAGCTGAGGCGGCTCGAGCCGCTCTCGCGTCTTCTCCTCGGCGCTCTCGCTGCCCTTTTCCCACCGGTGACGCTGCGCGGCGGGGGGGCGGCGGGTTGGTCTCCGGTGCCGGGTCTGGCGGTTTGACGCTTCCCTCACCATGTCTCGGGTCCTCAAGTCGGTGGATTACGAAGTGTTCGGCCGGGTGCAGGGTGATTATTATGATTATTATTGTTGTTATTATTAATAATAATAATAAAGGAGGGGGAGGGGGAGTGCGTTCGAATTACCAGGAGAAGAGAGGGGAAAGGGAGAGAGGGCGCATGCGCGAGGTTCCCTCAGGCTGTGGAAGCTTGCCGAGAGGGGGCGCGAGAAAGGGACGAATTCGCATGCGCGAGTACCGTCGCCTGAGGCGCATGTGCGGTTACGGGCAACGTTCGGAGTTCCTCCGCAAGCCAGAAGTGGAGCTTCCCCCTCCCCCGGCTACGCAGGGACTCTGCTGCGCATGCGCAACGTGCAGAGAAAGCGAAAACGTGCAAGGTGGTTGCTTTGGGTATCTTAACGCTTATTGATTTCGTCGCTTCGATTGTAAGAATTCCCCACCACCACGCACGCGCACATACTTTCTTTCTCGTGCTTCGTTTGCTGGTTTCAGGAGGAGCATTCCTCCCCCCCCAGCCTAAGACTGCAACTGTTATTTTTCCTTTAATGACTTAATAGGGTTGTTGTTGTTATTGCTGTTATTAAGGAGAGGAAATGCAAGAACCTCTGCCAGAAAGAACCCTTAAGCGCGTATTTCATCAGTTAATAATAATAATTTATTATTTATACCCCGCCCATCTGGCTGGGTCCCCCCAGTTACTCTGGGCGGCTTCCAACAAAACACTAAAATACAATAACCTATTAAACATTAAAAGCTTCCCTAAACAGGGCTGCCTTTAGATGTCTTCTAAAAGTTTGGTAATTATTTTTCTCTTTGACAACTGGTGGGAGTGCGTTCCACAGGGCGGGCGCCACTACCAAGTAACCAGATAATGTTGCAGACTGCCTGGTTGGCTAAACAAAATTTAACGTGTTGGTGCTGACCTTTAAAGCCTTAAACGAACTTAGTCCAGTGTATCTGAAGGAGCGTCTCCACCTCCATCACTCTACCCGGACACTGAAGTTCAGCGCTGAGGGCCTTCTGGCGGTTCCCTCACTGCGAGAAGCCAAGCTACAGGGAACCAGGCAGAGAGCCTTCTCGGTAGTGGCACCCGCCCTGTGGAATGCCCTCCCACAAGATGTCAAAGAGAACAACAACTACCAGACTTTTAGAAGACATCTGAAGGCAGCCCTGTTTAGGGAAGCTTTAAATGTTTGATGCATTACTGTTTTTTAATATTTTGTTGGAAGCCACCCAGAGTGGCTGGGGAAGCCCAGCCAGATGGGTGGGGTATAAATAATAAATTATTATTATTATTATTAACATTGGTAATGAATAAGGGAGAAGCAGAGTAACAAAATGGAGCAAGGGGGGGGGGAGATTAAAGACGTGTAAACAGGAGCTGCTGTGCCTGTAGGTTAACGACACATTTACTCACAAGCAAATCCTATTTATTTAATGTTATGTTTCTTACATTTAAATTCTGCCTTTCTTCCATCATGGGACCTCCCAAGGTATGTGGTTCTCAGGCAGCCTCCCATCCAGGGACGGAACAGATCTGAACCCACGGTACTTTGCTTCAGCAAAGTGGTAGATATTATACAGTGGGAAGACATGGGGGGGAAAAATATCTTTTGTATATAAGATCCATAGCTAAAAGGTGGCCAGGATAGAGAGAGTGTGACTAGATGTGAAGAGAATCAATAACATAGAAGTTAAGAATGTATGTACAATGACTTTGGATCCACCATGTATAAATTATATGTTGTATAGGGATCCCCCTGTACCCCTTTCATGAACTTCATTGACCTATCATCAGGAAAACAAATAACTTTAAATTATAAGATGTTGCAACCTCATTGTTAAATTTATTTGCTTACATAGAATCATAGAGTTGGAAGAGACCACAAGGGGCATCGAGTCCAACCCCCTGCCAAGCATATATATGTATATATGAGTTGGAAACCCAATCCTAAACAAGTTTTCTGTGACATAATTCATCCCGTTACATTCAACAGAGTTTCCTGCATTGCAAGTATCCTTAAATTTGCAGCTTTCCTCCACAGGTGCTCAACCAAAGTTATTATGGTGTAAGATACAAGGAATGGTAACCAGTTTCATACACTGGGCAAGATACATCTATAGAGATATTTAATCCCATTGATTTCACAGGGAAGCAAAGCATATGCCATTTAAAGTAATGGGGCTGTCTGTTCCCTCCTGCTAATTGGCAGTAGGAAGCAGGATAATCAGGGAGGAGAATGGAAAAAGTGAACGCAACAGCACCAGGTAGTGGACAAAAATAATTGTGGCTGTTATGTTTCCTGCATGGTACTGACTTCATCCTTTTCCCCCAGCTGCAGAAAACAGGCTAGTCAAAAGAAAAGCTTTAAAAATGACATTCTCTGGTCTCAGTTCAGCTCTTGTTGCATATAACTGTTCAATTATGTTTATTTTATATATCCTGGCTCAGTGAGACTTTCAGGGCAGCTGATACACACAAACACATACACAAATCACAAATAGGTAAAGGTAAATGTACCCCTGCCCGTACAGGCCAGTCTTGGCAGACTCTAGGGTTGTGCGCCCATCTCACTCAAAGAGGCCAAGGGCCAGCGCTGTCCGAAGACACTTCCGGGTCACGTGGCCAGCGTGACATCGCTGCTCTGGTGAGCCAGAGCAGCACACGGAAACGCCATTTACCTTCCCGCTAGTAAGTGGTCCCTATTTATCTACTTGCACCCAAAAGTGCTTTCGAACTGCTAGGTTGGCAGGCGCTGGGACCGAACAACGGGAGCGCACCCCGCCGCGGGGATTCAAACCACCGACCTTTCGATCGGCAAGCCCTAGGCGCTGAGGCTTTAGCCCACAGCGCCACCCGTGTCCCCAGATCACAAATAAAACCACACAAATGCTGACAAAAATAAATTCTATAAGATTCTTGTAAAAATAAACATTTATTTACTTATTTCATTTTAGATTTACATACATGTCACACAAACAACTTCAACAAGTAAGCTCATTAATTCTTACCAGCCCAGCAAGTAAAACAACCAGCGAACTTTTAAATAATATAAAACAACTGCAACAAAACCTATAAAAGTATATAAAAATGCCCCCTGCATACGGCTGTGTATCTCCATGTAATTCAGACACATTCATAAAGATCAGTGGCACACAGCTGAGCTTCATGATGGAAACACACACCCATTTCTACTGCAAATCTATATCTCGCTTGCTACATCAGAGGACATAGGAGTTATTCATAATCATCTGATAATTTGCAAATAGTTGAGCACAACAAAAACTTTGTGGCAAACATGCACCACTTACTATCACTGTTTCTGGCAGCCTGTTTCCTGAACATAATAATAATAATAATAATAATAATAATAATAATAATAATAATAATTTTTTATTTATACCCCGCCCTCCCCAGCCAAGGCTGGGCTCAGAGCGGCTTACAAGCAATAATAAAACAAGATGAATGATTACAACTTAAAAACAAAAGTAAAATACAACATTAAAATAATGGAACATTAAAATATTAAAATGTAGCCTCATCGCAGGAGGAGAAGGAAAAGAAAAAAGAAAGAGAGGGAGGGGATCAAATTGGCTCCAAGCCAAAGGCCAGGCGGAACAACTCTGTCTTACAGGCCTTGCAGAAAGAAATCAGATCCTGCAGGGCCCTGGTCTCATGAGGCAGAGCGTTCCACCAGGCTGGAGCCAGAGTTGAAAAGGCCCTGGCTCTGGTTGAAGCCAATCTAACTTCCTTAGGGCCTGGGACCACATACTAAAATGTTGCTGTACTAGTTTGAATAAAAACATTTATTTTAATGTTCTTTTTATTCTTTCCTAGGTGTCTGTTTCAGAATGGTAAGACAACATGAAGTACATCAATCTTTCATCGCTGCTGTATCATATTTCTAAGAATAAAAATAAGGCCTGTGGCCTGTACAGAGACCCCAAGAGTCTATAATGCCAAGTTTTCAAAGCTAATCTGAACAGTTAAGTATTGTGTGTCTGTGGTATGTGTTTTAACGGAGATCCTTTTTTATAAAATGCAGTAGAACCCTGATTTTATGAAAACTAGTTGTATGAACAATACATTTATGAGCCATCTTACTCAACCAGATGAGAAAAAAGCACCACGGTACATGTACATGAACTTTAACTTTGTGCAAAGGTCTCATAGACTTAAAAGGTTTTGCCCCTTGATCTTCCCGTGGCCCATATTCCCAAACATACAGCATGGAAAGATTGCGTATGAGCAACACGCCGTTTTTCACAGTAACCAAGAAACGCAAGCGAACCGTGCTCACTTTCCAAAGCAAAATAGAGATTGTGGAAAGGTTGGAGAAAGGCGAAACAGCAACGGTGTTGGCGGAGGAGTTTGGAATTGGGAAGTCCACGATTTCGCAACTCAAGAAAAACAAAGACACACTCCTGCATTTTGTCTCAACGATGGGGAGCGAAAATGGCAAAAAGAAGCGGAAGACGATGAAATGCGCAAAGAACTCGACGTTGGAAGATGCTCTCTATGCTTGGTTTTCCCACATGAGAAATACTGGCGAGCCAGTCTCAGGCCCACTTCTATGCGAAAAGGCCTTAGAAATGAACAGGAAATTGAACGGCAACCCTGACTTCAAGGCCAGCTCAGGATGGCTGGCGCGGTTCAAGTCTCGCCACGGGATTCACCATCTTGGTGTTCATCACGAGAAGCTTTCTGCTGATCAGCCAGCCACTCAATGCCTCAAAAAAGAATTTACAGATTTCAAAACAGAGGGGGACTCTGACGCCGAGAGCATTTACAACACTGTTGTCGTTCCTGGACCCTCACATTCGGAAGCTTACAACGCATTAGAAATAGCTCTTCAGTGGCTGGAAGATCAAGAAGAAAGTGATGTGGTACAGCTCCTGTTTTTGAAAAGCCTGAGAGATTTGGCTGCCAAGAAGATAGCGAATTCTCTCAAACAAAAATAAGATCAGAACTTTTGGCAGCAAGAAAAGACAATAATAAAAACTTGATTCTTGACATAGTCCAATGATAGATCTGTTGCTGTTGATAATGCACTGTATGACTGAAAAATAAATCAATAAGCATTTCAGTTTGTCTTTCTCACTCAAAGCACTGTAGCTGCTGTAATGCTCAAAAGCACAGTTTTCTGAACTTTATTTTATGAACTCCTATCTCCTCAATTAGTTCATAAAATCAGGTTCTACTGTAAATACTGTAAATGTGGACACATGTTCCTGTTAAAATACAATGCCCTTGAAAACTAGACAAGGCTCTATTTCTCTATTGCCTCTATTCAAAGCTTGTGGAGGGTCTCTCTCTGGGCCAGAGGTCCATCTGATAATTTTAAGTGGTGTTACTGAGAGCTTGTAGATAGCTTGATAATTTCTTTGGAAAATGTTAGCCTTTGAGTCTTGGTCTGAGCAAATGATTTTATTTATATGCTGGTGTTGGAAATGAAAGTAGAGCTCCAGAGATTTGCAAGTGATTTAAGAAATGGACCTTAATGGTTTGATTTCTTTCTTAATAGCTGGGCTCATTGCAGCTAAGATCCCACCCATTCTCTTTTGCCACTTTTGGACATCTTGGGGGGTGGGGGAGCTTTGGAAACAAAATGATACATGCTTTCAAGATGGGAAGTTGGAAACCATATACAACTGAGCTAATGTTAATTCAGTTTTCTCTTTTTAGTAGATTCCCATGAACTATGCAACATGTTCTGTGTGCCCAAAGCAAGTTAATAATTTTATTCAGATACTAATGATCTTGGCTGTGGCACATGCAGCACTTTCTCCTTCTCTGTGTCCCGCTATCAAACCCAGAAGACTTCAATTAACCATAGTTTCCAGTTTGTCCAAACTAGGAAACTGTGGCGAGCAAGTTTGGAACAAGCCAAGTTCTTACACCAACTTCAAATCACAGTTAGATTCTGGTTCTGAACTTGGTAACCACGGTTTCCCAGTTTGAACGCTAACAGTGAATGAAAGTTAAATGAAGACTTTCTGCCTTATTGCAGCATGCAACTTGTCTTTTTTTCCTTAGTAGTCCAACTTTGTCCTTTTAAACTTAAGATGCCTTGCAAATTATGTTAACAGGAACGTGATAGAAATGCAAGCAGTGTACTGTAAAAGTATGCAAAATTTTATTTTTAAACAGCAGTGGGAGAACGTAACCTCAAATTCACTTTTCCAATAAATGCCCCGTCATAAAGTCTAACTGCAGTTGTTAAGCACCCATGTCAACACTCGGATGATCTTTCACAGGCATAGGCAAACTTGGCCCTCCAGATGTTTTGGGACTACAACTCCCATCATCCCTAGCTAACAGGACCAGTAGTCAGGGATGATGGGAGTTGTAGTCCCAAAACATCTGGAGGGCCAAGTTTGCCTGTGCCTGATCTTACATCTGTGTTTAATAAGCCAGATATGAAGCAGCCTTTTGGTTTTGTGCACAACTCCTTTGTTCCTTTCTTTGTTGCACACCTGGATGCAAAGCAAAGATTGCTAACTCACCATAGTTTCCTGTTTTGCTGAACCAGGAAACTATGGTGGGCAGTTTCTACACAAGCCAGGAACCTAAATCATCATTTAAAAAGTTGGTTTTTGAATCATGGCTTGTTTCACATCCAGTAACCATAATTTCTTGGTTTGGATGAAACGGGAAACTCTTGAGACTTCCACACGGCATCCAGACGTTCTGCAAAGCGAGATACGACTTTTGCGGGCTGCAAGTCCATGTCTGTTGGTCCTCTTGAATCCTTAGGAAAGAAATTGTGCAGAAAGAAATGTGATGTTTTAAGGCTGAGCTGAATTATATGATTTCAGATACTGCATAAAATCTGTGTATCTTCTTCTTCTTTCCACCCCCCCCCCCCATTACCCACAACCCTCAACCAGTATACAGAAGATAAAGCTAGGAAAATGGGAGTAGTTGGCTGGGTTAAAAATACCAGACAAGGGACGGTTACTGGCCAGGTACAGGGTCCAGAAGATAAAGTACAGGAGATGTAAGTACAGCGTTTCCTGAAATGTGTGCTGTGCTGGCTTCACTAACTTGCAGGATTGGTTAAAACGCTTCTGCCGATTAACAAAATGGTTTGGGGAAATGATATTGAAGCTCTAAACTGGACTTCCACCAGGTCTTAAATGAAACAATTTGCTCACTTGGACTTATATTCAACCTTGCGTTAAGTAAGTAGCTTGGTCAAGCCAAGGGTGTCTGTTAGCACAGTGGAGCTCCCCCAGTCCATGGCACCCCCTGTATCTGCTCTGGGGATCCTCTCAACCCTCTGGATCAGATTTGGGGATGGCGAGAAGAGGGAGAATGTTCCCATTGTGCTAGTGGTAATCTGCACACATGAAACTATTAGGTTGGATGTGTAAATTACAGAGATTGGCTCTGTTGTCACTTCCAGATGACCAGCTTATTAAGCATTCACCCTAATTCATTTGCACGAAGTGTGTAGAGGAAATTAGACAACATTGGCTGTTTATCGAGCATTCATTCTGATGTGTTTCTTGGGGAGGTTTTCCAGCATTGCGTCAAATAATTATTACCCCATATTTTTCAGTTCATTTCCGTGTCACACTTCTTATTGCAAATGTCTGATTTGATTTTATTATTATCACATTCATATACCACTTTTATCTTCCAAAAATCTCAGGGCGGTGCACATGATTCCCCTCCCCATTTCATCCTCACAACAACCCTGTGAGGTAGGTTAGGCTAAGAGATGGTGACTGGGCCATTTGCTTCATGGCCGAGTGGGGATTTGAAGCCTGCTTGCCCAGTGTTGTGCAAGAGCTCCATATCTGCTTTAATTGTACCACCTGGATTTGCTGGCATATGACTGAATCCTGCCTGAAAATAGCAGTGCGCCCAGAGACAGAACGGTCTCTCGCCAAATGGTTTCCTATTAAGGGAACCAGCATAATTGCTGCAGCTGTGGCTTCCGTTTATGGAGGTGACATGTGACTTCTGAGGACACCCACCTTCCTAAACAATCAGAAGTCTGCCCAAGCCCTGCAGAAGGAGGGGCTGTTGATAGAAGACCACCTAAGGGCTTCCATTTGCTAGCCACTGTTAAGGATTCCTATTAAGAGTCCTTCCTTTGTTATATGGGATGCGGGTGGCGCTGTGGGTTAAACCACAGAGCCTAGGACTTGCCAATCAGAAGGTCGGTGGTTCGAATCCCGCGACGGGGTGAGCTCCCGTTGCTCGGTCCCTGCTCCTGCCAACCTAGCAGTTTGAAAGCACGTCAAAGTGCAAGTAGATAAATAGGTACCGCTCCGGCGGGAAGGTAAACGGCGTTTCCATGTGCTGCTCTGGTTTGCCAGAAGCGGCTTAGTCATGCTGGCCACGACCTGGAAGCTGTACCCCGGCTCCCTTGGCCAATAAAGCGAGATGAGCGCCGCAACCCCAGAGTCAGTCACGACTGGACCTAATGGTCAGGGGTCCCTTTACCTTTACATTTTCCTTTGTTATATAGCTGTTTCCAGCTTTCTAAAGCGCAGGAGATAGGGATCTGTAGACAACCAGCCTATGTCTCTTGGCCCCAAGCAAAGGATGGCATTCAAGTTGGGTCCACTGAGATCCCTTTTGGTTTGGGAGCTTGCTGATGACATCGTAGGCAAGCACATGTGATCTTTGATGAGAAGCTTGGACGCAATCAGCTCCACACACACCCATTTGGCCATACATCATCAGTAGCCCCAGTTGTGCCTGTGGATCAAGCTATAGGAGTCAGAAGAAACAATGGGCGGAGCTTTTTCATTAGAAAATATTGCAAAGCTGTTTGAAGAATGAATTGAATCTGCACCATAGGGAGAGCAGGAGTTCTGAGTTCCATAGAGTTGTTTTTGCAAATCTGCTTTCCAGCTATTTAGACTGCAACTCCCATCAGCTGAGATTGATATACATCTGTGTGATTATTTTGCATGATTTGTCCTGTTGTTTTTACTATGGATCATTATTTACTTTGGTTGTGATAATTAATCTAGTGAGTTAAGGAACTGTGCTTGGCACAGAAGTTCCAGCCCCGAACACTGACAATTGTATTCACACACCCCTCTGACCTCACTCATCAGCTGCTGCTCACACTTTTGAACAAATCTTCAGAAAATGAGAGATAGAAACTTGGTGGGTTTTTATTAAGTTGCACCCCAAGCCACATTCTGAATTTCAGCATATTCATGGCATTCATTATATAGCAGGCATAGTCAATATGGTGTCCTCGAGAGAATATTTGACTCCAACTCCCATCATCCACAGCCAGGATGGCCAGTGTTCAGGAGTGGTGGGAGTTGTAGTCCAACAACATCAAGATGGTTCTATATGGCTATCCCCAGAGAACATCCTGGATGGCCTGGGATGGATCCTGAATAACTTGAGCAGTCCTGCTGGGAGGTGAGGATTCAGTCCTTTTTGTTGCCGGTTCCTCTTATAACGGTGTAAAAACAGAACTCCAAACGTGGCCAGGTGCCAAGACAAAAAGGGTGAGGGCAGAGGGTGGAGACTTGTTAGTCTAGTACTTGGAAGGAAGAAGGCGAGAGTACTGAGTAATGCTGGGGAAACGGAATGCAATAAATCAAAGGCATTCTAATTCTGTTGTGTAAGGCTGATTAGAGGCAATTAGTTTGGTAGAAATGCTGTATTTCTGCCAAGATTGCTGATCGTTTCGCATAATATGTGATGGGGCTGTTAATTTATGTGTTGTTTTGATTTCAAGATAGGAATATCATATATTTTTATTGGTCTGGGGACACAGATAAAGAGCCAGGGATATGGTGCTTTAAAAAAGGTGGTGGAGCAGCTTTTAAACTGATTGCATGGGGGAAGTGGAGAGGAGCTGATTCAGAACAAATCATCAGGTTGAGGGGGGAAATATTTATGATTGTTCAGGTGCTGGTGAGGTAGAACTAGACACTTAGAGGGCGGGAGCACACAGCAGCAATTCGGAGAGCCAAAGCTTTGTAGGGTAAAATGCATATATCAAACACATTTGGAGAAAGGCCCTATTTATGTGTTGATGCTGTAATGCTTGAAACTTCCAAGCCAAGATGCGTGAGTTGGAGGGTTGGGTCTTAAGAGAAGTCATAGATAGAGTGGGCAGAAAGGAAACTTGGTGGATTGGAGAGAACCAGTAGGACATGGTTATCTCTGAATATAAACTGCACAGGAAGGGACAGAGAAGGGCATTCTGGAGGTGGTGTTGCTCTGTATGTCAAAGAGGAAGTTTGAAACCCCACAGAATCGCTGTGGGTGGTGATACCAGGATCCAAGAATAATTGAGCACTGGAGGAGGCATGTTGTCCTGGCTGAAACGCTCAGGGTCACCTCGAGATGGAGAATGAAAACGAAGAAGCACCCTAAAGAGGAAATGCTGGAGTAATGGTTGAACTTCAGTTCCCCTCAGCAACCCTGGACTTATAAGTGGCACCTAGGAGCTGATGCAAGCTGTAGGTGTTGTTAAACTGATATTGAGCACAGCGCTATCTGATTTAACAGATATGTATAAAATCGTAACTGTAGAGTTGGAAGGGGCCCTAAGGGTCATCTAGTTCAACCCTCTGCTATGTAAATGGGCAGTTGCTGAGAAAATGCGAGAATGTTGATCTAACAAAAATACGTACCTTGTCTCAAAGATCACTCTCTGAGGACTGGAAAGTGGGCAATTTTTGAAAAGGGATTTTGGGGGATCCAGGAACTTACGGTTTGTTTAGCGTAACACCTGTTTTAGAAAAACTGATGGGAAGTATTATCAGACATAAAATTAGAAAGCTTATGGATAAACAAGTCTTGCTGAAGCTGAGCTAGCATAGCTTCTCCAAGGACCTAACTTTCTGAGCTCTAGGTGGAGCTGTTTGATGGGTAATGGTAACATGCACCACACTTCTCATTGATGTTCACCTATTTTTAGCTGCCTCCTGAGACAATCTCTTCTTTCCCTGCAACATGGGATCTTTCCTCCTACTGCGTCTTAATAGTCCCTGTGTTGCCACTCAAAAAGGGCCATTGCTCAGTGGTGGAGCATCCGCTTTGCTTGCAGGAGTTCCCAGTTTCAATCTCCGGGTAAAAAAGTGGTAAAGGTAAAGGACCCCTGGACGGTTAAGTCCAGTCAAAGGCGACTATGGGGTTGCTGCGCTCATCTCGCTTTCAGGCCGAGGGAGCTGGTATTTGTCCACAGACAGCTTTCCGAGTCATGTGGCCAGCATGACTAAACAATGGAACACTGTGACAGAAACCAGAGCGCACAGAAACACCGTTTACCTTCCTGCCACAGTGGTACCTATTTATCTACTTGCACTGGTATGCTTTTGAAATGCTAGGTTGGCAGGAGCTGGGACAGGGCAAGGGGAGCTCACCCCGTCGTGGGGATTCGAACTGCTGACCTCCGGATGGGCAAGCCCAAGAGGCTCAGTGGTTTAGACCACAGCGCCACCCGCGTCCCCTTATCTCCAGGTGGGAGTAGGAGAGAACCCGGCCTCAAATCCTGGAGAAGCTCTGCCACTCAGTGTAGACAGTACTGAGCTAGTTGGACCAATGGTCTGACCAAGCAGCTTCCTAAGAGAAGCAGCAGTTATTAGTGCCCCTTTTATTTTCATTGATTATGGGGAAATAATCATGGTAAATACATCACCACAGCAGAATGCTGTCACAAGCAATACAATGTGCACTTTTCTGTTCCTCCCTTTTCTGAGGGGCAGGGCATTTCAGAAGGGACATCCTTTATAGATCAAGGAGGATACTGGACTCTTGCATCACCTAAATGCCACCTGTATCATGTCCTTTATTATTGCTATTTTTAAGAGCGCACGTCAAGCCAGCACACAGAAAGACACGGCCGTTCTTTAAAGCATAGCTCACGTTAATGCATCCAAATGCCAATGGCTTGTCCTTAGAAAAGGGGTGAGGAAATGTCTCCGTCCCGAGGGCCACATTCTCTTATGGGCAACATTCCGAGAGCCACATGCCCTTGAGGGCCAGGGGCAAAAGTGGGCAGGGCATTGAATGCAAACTTCACTTTGGTACAGTAGGTTTGTTTTGACACCCACCCATCCTTCTCTGTCCTCCATCCAGGGAAGCAAGAGGCATGATATAAGCTCAAGGATACATTCCAGCCCGGCAAAAGTACTCAAGGAGGATGCAAAGCAGCGATGGTGAAGGGGCATAGCTGTCAACCGTCCCTTATTTGGCGGGAAACTCCCTTATCCCAGCGCCGTGTCCCTCTGCTGTCCCTTATTGATGGTGTCCCTTAAATTTCCCGGGTTTCAAAGGAAGCAGCTCCTCTCCCTGCCTCCCTGCCTACCAGGGAGGAGGGAGGCTCCAACTGTGTTGCTTGGCTGCGTTGCTCACCCAATAAGGAGTCTAAGAATGACTGGGGGGGGTGGAGCTTGCATGCCTTGAGCCAATCAAATTGGCCGCGTTGCCTGGGGACTCGCCTTTGCTCAGCGCTTCCCATCAGAGAGGTGACGGTGGTTTTCCTTGCTGCATCCCCTTTGCTGGGTTGCTGCGCTGTGAGAACCACTGCTTGAGGCTTTGTTTGGCTGCTGGCTGGGCTTTCTGCCTTTGGCTCGGAGGGGCTCAGAAGCTGAACATACCTGTGCTCTGAAAATCCCTTATTTTGGCTGCTGATCCCTTATTTTCAAGGCTACTGATCCCTTATTTTCAAATCTGTAAGTTGACAGCTATGGGAAGGGGTATGGCTCTGGAGAGTGTGTGGCCTGGGGAGATTCCTTGTTTGGTCCCCAGGCCTGAGGTTCCCCATCCGTATCCACAGTCCCCAAAGGCTAAACTGAATAAGCACATCTGCAGTGAATGTTGAAAAGGTCATGGCTGCAGGTGGAACCATCAGTAGGGCCTGTCCAGCAGATCTCAAGGCATGGCTTGGCAAATAGTGGAAGAGGTGCTTGTGACGTTAACATATGAGAGTGCTGGAGGTGAATTAGTTAAACAAGTTATCCAATCAGAACCCAGGGGGTGGAGTCAGAGGGACTATAAAACCAGCTCTGGGAGGGCGAAAGGGGAGTTCTTTGGGAGTTGGGTGGTTGGTTGGAGTGGGAGTGAATTGGGATAGAGTCTGTGGGTAGGCTGAGTTAGTGTAGTGAAATAAGCTGAGTCAGGAACAGTTAGGGGTTAGGAAGACAAGTAAATATCTGAGAGGTGGTTTAGTGAGTGAGAGCAGGTAGCGGAAGTTATAGGTCTGGATAGGCACCCCATGATTGTAATTGACCAATACCGTTTATGAAACCACACGCTTGTTAAACTGCAATAAATAAACAGAAGTTTATGTTCCAATTTAACCCTGACTGGGCTCAGTATTGTACCAGGTAGGGCCTGGGTGGTGGCAGCAAGAAATAAAGTGGTGGCACAGGGATCAATAGATGGTGAAACGTCCGGGGACCCTGTGTGATCGCCACAGTGCTTACTTATATATACCCTCATTCTCTTTGAGCTCAGCCCTCACGCAGGGAGGTAGAGAGAGTTGCTCAGCTGCTGGTAGGCACCAGCCATCAAAATCATTGAACGATCGCTCTCTGACACAATGAGTCAGTGCATCTGGCTGTTAAACCAGAAGGTTGGTGGTTCAAGCCCACCCAAGGATGGCTGTGGGCAGGATTCCTGCATTGCAAGGGGTTGGACTAGATGACCCTGGGGTCCTTTCCAACTCTACAGTTCTATGATTCTATGATCCTCTCCAAGGTATTAGAGCTCACTAAGGAAACCTCTTTAGCTATTAGATTATGAGACATCCCTTGTTTTAAAAGTCAATTCAAGTGCTTTGGAGTCTTGGGTCCCCGGACACTGAAAGACTACAACTCCCATTATCCTTGACTATTGGCTAGACTGGTTAAGGATGATGGGGTTTGTAGTCCAACAACAGCTAGCGACCTGTGGTTGACGAAACCGATTTTATCATTGTTCATTTAACTACTTCAAAATATTTCAGGGCAAAAACTGAGAAGACTCCTGTTTGGTTGATTTTTGCTTTTTGTTTTGGAGAGGCACAAATGGTGAGGCGTTCTTAGCTGTGCTTTTTGATCTGTAGTCCAAAAATGAAGCTGTTCCAATTGTTGCTATAGTAACCTGCCATGATACGACAGGCCTTCCTTTTTTGGTGCGGAGCTTGTTCCACGTTTACGTTGCAGCATAATTCTCATTTCCAGAGCAGGAGGTAGGAAGCTTGTTGGAGGTGGAGGTAAATTTATTTTCCAGAGGAAGGACAAAATGTAAATTTAGAAGCGATTGAAAAAGGCTGTTCTTTGTTCCTACCAGAGGCTATAAGTAGTAACCGTGTTCCTAAAGGGTATCATGCCTGATGGAAAATTTGAAGAGAGAGCTGGCAATTGATGAATATTGCCCCTCAGCTGAATTAACACCATTGGGATTTTCAATAATAATTCCAGCAGGGTTGCAAACTGACCAGGAAAGAAATGGCCTGGCCTGTGCTTTGTCTGCACTCTCTTAGTACCTTGGTCTGAAAAAGCAGGTGAAGCATGCATGCAGAAAAGCATCACTACCTTCTAAAGCAGACCTTTGTTGGCAAGGTGCCCTGAATGGATTTGGATCAGGCTATCCAAATGACCGGGGACGCGGGTGGCGCTGTGGGTTAAACCACAGAGCCTAGGACTTGCTGATCAGAAGGTTGGCGGTTCGAATCCCCACGACGGGGTGAGCTCCCGTTGCTCGGTCCCTGCTCCTGCCAACCTAGCAGTTCGAAAGCATGTCAAAGTGCAAGTAGATAAATAGGTACCGCTCCAGCGGGAAGGTAAACGGCGTTTCCGTGTGCTGCTCTGGTTCACCAGAAGTGGCTTGGTCATGGTGGCCACATAACCCGGAAGCTGTACGCTGGCTCCCTCAGCCAATAAACCGAAATGAGTGCCGCAACCCCAGAGTCAGCCACAACTGGACCTAATAGTCAGGGGTCCCTTTACCTTTACCTTATCCAAATGACCGTCTCCTTCCCTATGATCCTATGCACCCTTGTAAGATCTGCTGGGAAAGCACTGTTATGTGTCCTGAGGACTGTAAATGACATTAGAATGCAAGAAGAAATTGGATGAATGGTGGAGGTTTTCCGGGAGTTTTTTTAAAAGAAAATTGCAAGTGTGGTTTGGATCAGGACCTTTGCCCCTGCAGTGCCCTCCTCCCACAGTGGCTGCATGCTCTTAACCCAGGCATAGGCAAACTCCGGCCCTCCAGATGTTTGGGACTACAGTTCCCATCACCCCTAGCTAACAGGACCAATGGTCAGGGATGATGGGAATTGTAGTCCCAAACATCGGGGGGGGGGCGGAGTTTGCCTATGCCTGCCTTAACTTGTGCAAGGCAGCAAAGCAAAGCTGACAATTTTGAGTTCTTCTCTAGAGTTTCATACAAACCAGCATCCACACACAGACACACAATTTCTTTTAGAATTTTTGCAAGCCCTGGTTGATCATGTGCATTGCTTGCAGAAGGGCCTAGGTCAGCTATCCCCAACTGGGTTCCCTTCAGGTGTCTTGGACTACATATCCCATCAGCTCAAGCTGTGTTAGGGTTGATGGAAGTTATGGTGCAAAACATTTGGAGGGTACCAAGTTGGGAAGGCTTCCATAGGTTCATTAGTCCCCAGAATCTCTTGGATCAAGCAATAGTCAATGATGAAAGATTTCTTCCTGAGACTGACCCTTAAAGAGCTGCTACCAGCCAGAGTAGACAATGCTAGCCTAGATGAACAAATAGTACCCCCAGGCAAAAGTCATCTTTCTATGTTCCCATTTTCTTAAACTTTCTCTGATATTGTTTGCACCCAATTTGAAGGCCTATGTACCCCTTTTTAAATGCTGGCAATTAAAATAATCAACATATATTAACGATGCTCTCCAAATTCATGGAAACCAAATTCCCACGGAGCTGCTGTCCCTCATTTGTATGAATGTGACAAAATTCTTTCTGCCAGCTGAAGGCTTAATACAATCTCTTAATTAGGATTTTGCAGACCGTCTCCTTGCAGAAGCTGAATCATGACATTTTCTTGGCTCTTAAAGGTTATTTCACATGGAAATGCCACAAGCTTTCCTAGCTAGCTAGCAATTGTATATTAGTCCATTCTCTCCCCCCCCCACTTTCTAATGCATTCACAGCAGAGTTGTGGAGTTTATGCTCTTAGGTGCGTCCCAAAAGCCATTATTAACTATTCCAAAATCTGTGATTAACTTCCATAATTTCAACGAATGTTACTTCCAGCTCACCTTCCATAGTAATCTTTTTCTACAGCATCTCACACCCAATTTTGGACATACACCTCTTCAGAGAGCGTGCCCATATTCATACTGGCAACAAACAGCCCAATCTAGCCCAAAGAGTTATGTCTCGTTGATTTCCATGGGAGAATTAAGCAACTGTTTTAAGGCTGCAGTCCCTGCACCCAGGTACAGTGGTGCCTCGCATGACGAAAAGAATCCGTTCCGCGAGTCTTTTCGTCTTGCGGTTTTTTCGTCTTGCGAAGCAAGCCCATTAGCGGATTAGCGCTATTAGCGCTATTGACAGTTTAAGGGCTATTAACGGCTATTAAAGGCTTAAGGGATTAGCGGTTTTGCTGCTAAAAGGCTTTTAGCAGCTTAGCGCTTCAGAAAAAGGGGTTTGGGAGCGGAATAAAACCTCAAAAATTTTCGTCAATTTTCGTCTTGCGAAGCAAGCCCATAGGGAAATTCGTCTTGCGAAGCGCCTCTGAAAACGGAAAACCCTTTCGTCTTGCGGGTTTTCCGTCTTGCGAGGCATTCGTCTTGTGGGGCACCACTGTACTTTGGTGTAAGCCTTAGAGAACTCAACAGGAGTTACTTCTATGCACCCTGGCCACTTTGCAGCACACTTTGTAGACAAAGTTGCTCGGATCCGCTCTGACTTGAGTTCTGTGGTTGAATCAGGTCCTGTGGATGTATATGGCTGTTGCTTGTCCTGTGACAATGAAAGCATTTCAGTTTGCGGAGCCTGAGGATGTGGGCAGCATCCTAGAGAGGCGAGAGCCACCATGTCTGTAACCTTGCCCATCCCGTGAGGTAGGTTCGACTGGGAGTCAGTGACAGGCCAAAGCTCACCCGGTGAGCTTCAGGATTGAGCGGAAATTTGAACCCCGGTCTCCCAGGTCCTAAGTCCAACCCTCTAACCCAGAGCTTTCCAAAATTTTCATGTTGGTGACATACTTTTTAGACATGCATCATTTCGCGACACAGTAATTCCATTGTACTAGCAAACCAGAGGTTGAACTAACCCCTTTCCAGCCCCGGGAGGCGCATGGGGAGCGTTCGTGCGACACACCTACACCCTGTAGCCGACACACAGTTTGGAAAGCTGTGCTCTAACCACTATAGAACACTATCTTTCATCTCTCTCTTTCTCTCTCTCTCTGTGTGTGTGTGTGTGTGTGTGTGTGTGTGCGCGCTGTCTTTCCCAGATTCCCCGCAGGCCCCTATGGAATGCTCACCTATGCTTCCCTCTGTTATGTACTGAGTTGAATAGGATCCAAATTGCAGCAGTCTGATTGGTCCTGGAACAATAGGATTCAGAATGCAGCGGTCTGATTGGTCCTAGAACAATAGGATCCAGAATGCAGCAGTCTGATTGGTCCTAGAACAATAGGATTCAGAATGCTGTAGTCTGATTGGTCCACAGGAGCCACCCAATCCAACTGCAGGTGGAAGCGAAGCCACAACCTGATTGGCCTACAGGAGAATTCCGGAATTAGCCAATCACGTGGGGCCCATTGTGTAATAACGTATATAAAGCAGACATTCTGGGGGAACTTGCATTCCTCACTACTATGAGCTGAATAAAGAGCATGAAATCCACACTCGACTCCGAGTACATTTCACCTCTCTATTCATTTTCATCCCTGTGCCCTCAGAAGGCCCCCGTTTCAATCTTTCCACCCCCACGTCGCTGGGAGGATCAGGCGCAGGCTGCCCTGGCAATGAACTCCCCCCCCCCCCCGTTATTATTCCATCAGTTGTTTTTGGCTCCAGGCTCTCCGTCCCACTCCCTTTGAGAAAGCGCGAAGGAGAAAAGAGGAAAGGAGGAGACTGATGGCAACAGCACGAAGGAGGCCAGGGAGAAGCACTCAAGAGCCCGAGCCGCTTGGCATGCAGAACGCGCTGGCAGTGTCAGGGCATGAATTAAAGCCCACTATAGTCGAAGGCTCTTCAATGCACTCGTGCGCTAGTCAGTTTGCTCCCTGTGTCAGCACTTTCCCCGGCTTGGAGTGCCTTTGTGTTCTTTAGCTGAGCTATAGAAGCTGCCCTTTAAAGGGAAGAACATGAAAGGGGCCCCAATACATCCATGGCAGCTGCTCTGCATACAGAAAGCCCTCGTTCAATCCCTGTCCTCTCCAGATGAAGTGGAGTTTGGATAGCTGGGTTACTACTACTACTAATAATAATAATAATAATAATAATAATAATAATTTATTTGTTTATACCGCGCCCAACTGGCTGAGTTTCCCCAGCCACTCTGAGCGCCTCCCAATCAAGTTTTTAAAACAGTACAGCGTTAAATATTAAAAACTTCCCTAAACAGGGCTGCCTTCAGCTGTCTTTTAAAAGTAAAATCGTTGTTTATTTCCTTGACTTCTGAAGGGAGGGCATTCCACAGGGCAGGGGCCACTACCGAGAAGGCCCTCTGCCTGGTTCCCTGTAACCTCACTTCTCGCAATGAGGGAACTGCCAGAATGCCCTCGGTGCTGGACCTCAGTGTCCGGGCTGGATGATGGGGGTGGAGACGTTCCTTCAGGTATACAGGACCGAGGCCGTTTAGGGCTTTAAAAGTCAGCACCAGCACTTTGAATTGTGCTCGGAAACGTACTGGGAGCCAATGCAGATCTCTCAGAACCGGTGTTATGTGGTCCCGGTGGCCACTCCCAGTCACCAGTCTAGCTGCCGCATTCTGGATTAATTGCAGTTTCCGGGTCACCTTCAAAGGTAGCCCCACGTAGAGCGCATTGCAGTAGTCCAAGCGGGAGGTAACTAGAGCATGCAGCACTCTGGCAAAACAGTCTGCGGGCAGGTAGGGTCTCAGCCTGCGTACCAGGTGGAGCTGGTAGACAGCTGCCCTGGATACAGAATTGACCTGCGCCTCCATGGACAGCAGTGAGTCCAAAATGACTCCCAGGCTGCACACCTGGTCCTTCAGGGGCACAGTTACCCCATTCAGGACCAGGGAATCCCCCACACCCGCCCGCCCCCTGTCCCCCCAAAAGAGTACTTCAACCTCAATCTGTTAGCCGCCATCCATCCTCCAACCACCTCCAGGCACTCACACAGGACCTTCACCGCCTTCAAATGCTGTCTGTGCAGTTGCAAAGAGTAATGAAGCCGTTTGGACCCGTGGTCTTGTTTAGGGGATGGATGAATCCTATCAATTTTCATTTTGCCTAAGTGGCTCATTATTCCAGCCTTTAATTCAGTTTGCAACATTCCCTCGCTCCCTCCCCTTTCCTCCTTCCCTCCCACGTAAATTGAATGTCTATGTCTGATCTTAAGCTGATGCAGCGCTCTCAACAGAAATGGACGTGCTACTTAGAGGAAGAACTGCATTTCCCCAGCAGCAAAGTCATGGCATCCAGCGGAAATGCTGTTCCCCTTGCACCATGGGCACTTCCTGTAGAGAAGAGACACCTGGAAGCTGCTCAACAAATCATTAACAACACATTTACTGAAAAAAGAATGAATGAATGATCAGATGACCGGGGAACTAATTAGGAAACCGATTCACAAGACTATGAATTTAATTATTTTCTAACATTTATATCCCACGTGGCATGGAGCCCAAGTTGGTATGCATGTGCTTGCCAGGTAGTCGCCTATCCAGGCACTGACCAGATCCTGACCTGCTTAGCTCCAGGAAAGTGATCGCCTTGTGTGTCTTCAGACTATACTCTGTTTCTGCAGTTACCAAGATCCAAAGATCTACATTAGACAAATTTATGGACTTAGGTTTACTGAGTGTGATTTTTTAAAAATTTTGATTGGGAAAGACTACAACATCATATCTAAATATGCTTTTCAAATTTCCCCAACGATCTTCTTATTCTTCTTTGGCAATCACTTGTAGCCGAGTAAGATTGTCTTCCATAAACACAGTTTTAACAGTGAGTCTGTAAGTGACTATGGAGGCCAATTGTGGATCCACACATCCTTCCCATTGGTTTCTGGGTGGGAGTTCATCACGGTGTGGATTTGCCAAGTGTGCCTTCCTCTTAGCACGTTTCTCCCTTGCGTCCTGAGTTCGAGTGTCTTCAAAGCCCATGACACCTTTGGTAAAGGCTGTTCTCCAATTGGAGTGCTTGCAGGCAAGTGTTTCCCAATTGTTGGTGTTTATACTACTATTATTATTTTTTTAGATTTGCCTTGAGACAGTCCTTAAACCTCTTGTTGACCACCAGCGTTATGCTTTCCATTTTTAAGTTTGGAATAGAGTAGTTGCTTTGGAAGACGATAATCAGGCATCCGCACAACATGACCAGTCCAACAAAGTTGATGTTGAAGAATCATTGCTTCAACACTGGTGATCTTTGCTTCTTCCAGTACACTGGCATTAGTTCACCTGTCTTCTCAAGTGTTGTGTAAAACTTTTCGGAGACACCATTGATGGAATCTTTCGAGGAGTTGGAGATGGCGTTTATAAGTGGTCCACATTTCACAAGCATACAGTAAGGTTGGTAGTACAATAGCTTTGTAAACAAGCATTTTGGTTTCCCAGCGAATGTCCTAGTCCTCAAACACTCTGCACTTCAATTGGGAGAAAGCTGCACCCACAGAGCTCAGGTGATGCTGGATTTCAGATGTGGAAGCTATCGTACTGGGCTGGAAAGAACATTACCAACATCTCCTTAACTGCAACTTCCCAACAGTGGTTTGTGAGGAAAGCTGCTTCTTCTAAAAACTGAAGTCCAAGTTCTTCCGTGTACCATTTTTCAATGTTTGCCAGTATTCCAAGAGTGGGGAAATCCAGCTCACCCACATCCAGCATGGAGCGCTCAACAAATTATCCCCCCGGAGGGAAGGCTGCCCTGGACGAGTGAAAAAGAAAGGTCTCCCACTCCCAGGTTCACAATTCGTACTGAAAAGGACAAACCATGCTAAACCCTTGATTTCATATGTGGGGAATGTTCGCTCGTTAATTTCTTTTGTTCCCTAAGCAGTCATCCTTGGTGAAGAGGAAGGGAATGTTTTATCTTACATGTGTCCAATGGCTTCTTTCCAGTGAGTTGGCTTCAGTTCTCAGGCAGGTCTCAAAATCCTCACTTCCTGTGCTCTCTGCTTTCCGAGCCACCAGGACAATTTTCCTAGAATCGTTACCTCTGGGAAATGAAACAGAGCCTTCCTTAGATTGGCAAGCGATGCCGGGTGCAGCAAATTCTTTTCAAATGTCCTCTTCTAAGAAAGCGAAACTCTTAGGGACTTCAAGTTGTGCCAACTGGGATTAATGGTCTGGATGATTAACAGCGTGAGGTGGAGTTCCTATCAGTAAGTGTCCACTCCTTGAATAGGGTGGGCCTCTTGCTGTCTGTTCTACCCTAAAAAAAAGAAAGAACGAAAGAACGAAAGAAAGAAAGAAAGAAAGAAAGAAAGAAACAATGAGAGAGTTTTTGGACTTAAAATTTCTGGAATAAATCCTGAAACAATTCACTCTCTGCAATGAAGTCCTTCGTATTATTGCTTCATTGTCCATTCTTCCTCTTAGAGTCAAAGTCAGGCCTATGTATATACCAGATCTTCCACAAATAATATTTGTACTCAGAGTGGCTTGCAGAAAATAAAAGATGGCGTCCAACTCCCCCCTACTGTCAGTGCAAGGAATTTTGCCTGTGCAATAAGACTTCCTCCCTTCTTCTCCTTGTGTGCATGCACTGTGCCTTTTCCAAATCTGCTCCGGGGGGTCGGGGTAATCTCCCAAACAGATTTAAGGGGTGAAATATACTCGGAGTCGAGTGTGGATTTCATGCTCTTTATTCAGCTCATAGTAGCGAGGAATGAAAGTTCCCCCAAAATATCTGCTTTATATTCATTATTTACACAATGGGCTGCACGTGATTGGCTAATTCCGGGATTCTCCTGTAGGCCAATCAGCTTGCAGATTCACTTCCACCTGGAGCTGGATTGGGTGGCTCCTGCGGACCAATCATACTGCTGCATTGTTCTAGGACCAATCAGACTGCTGCATTCTGAATCCTATTGTTCTAGGACCAATCAGACTGCTACATTTTGGATCCTTTTGGGTTATGCTACATTGGATCCTTTTGGGTTGCTACATTTTGGATCATTTTGGGTTATGCAGTAGGAAAAGAGGGAAGAAAGATCCATTGTGGTAGCATAAATCCTTCCACTGATGGGAAGCTTACTTTGCACTATACAGTGGTACCTTGGGTTAAGAACTTAATTCGTTCTGGAGGTCCGTTCTTAACCTGAAACTGTTCTTAACCTGAGGTACCACTTTAGCTAATGGGGCCTCCCGCTGCCGCCCCACCGCCGCCGCGTGATTGCTGTTCTCGTCCTGAAGCAAAGTTCTTAACCCGAGGTACTATTTCTGGGTTAGCGGAGTCTGTAACCTGAAGCATCTGTAACCTGAGATACCACTGTAGTTCATAAACAGGGCTGTTCGTAAAGCGAGGCACCACTGTATGTGCTTAGAAGTAACACTATTATACATGAAAATATAATATTATTTTAAAAACAGCTTTAAAATGGGTTTTTGTATTATTCAATAAGTCATAGGTACAGTACAGCAACAATGCATACCGGGGTAAAGCGTTCGGAAAAAAGCAGACCTTAGTGAAAATAATGTAGAAAAGTGCATTATATATTAGGGAGAACCAGTGCTATCGTAGCACCCACCTGATAGGTACCGGAACTGAGTTCTGATGAGTTCCAGCTGAATAAAAAAGCCCTGGGGAGAACTGTTTTGCAAAGAAAATAAGCACGTTAGGCAAAATTCCATACAAAAATGTGTACGTAAGGAAAAAAAATTGTAGTTAATTATGAATTTCCACGAGTAATTAAGAAAAAGCAAATTGATGTGGAGAACAACTTAAGTGTGGGGAAAGGAGATATGGGAAGGAACCAAAATCGACAGAATCATCCATCCCTACTATACATCCATATTTTGTTTATTTTTAGTACAGCTCATTGATTTAAAGATTGCAGTTCAGTCCCCAGCTCTTCAAAAGAAGCTAGGGTCAGCACAAGATACATTTCTGCTTGAGGGAAAGAGCAAGTTGGTGCCCCCCTCCAGTCCAGAAAAATACTGGACTGATATTGGAATCTTACCTCAGTAATGGCAGTCAGGTAGCCAAATCTGAGGGCAACAGCTTGGGATGGGTGGGTTATTGTGTTTTTTGCTAATACGTTATGTATTTTGTTTTTATTCTGCATTTTTATGTTTTAAACTGGTGACCTTCAGATGAAAGGTAGTATATTAAATGAATGAATGAATGAGGAGTGCAGGACAGACCATGTAACATAAACATATCTCTGTCCAACAATAGGGCATGACTTAAGTGGTTAAGATACCTGAAAGCAGCCCTGTTTAGGGAAGTTTTTAATGTTTGATCATGTTTTTACTCTTCTTCTGGGAGCCGCCCAGAGTAGCTAGGGAAACCCAGCCAGATGGGTGGGGTATAAATAAGAAAATTATTACTATTATTATTACTATTGTTGCTCTTAAGTAGGAACACCTGGGAGACTATCCCTGCTGCCTCCCAGCATTTGCCGCCTGAGGCAGTTGCCTCACTTTGCCTGGTGCTAGGGCCGGCCCCATAAATAGAATCATTCATCAGAGGATTACTTACATGATTTGCACACGCTAATTGCTTTGACTGAAGGGGATCCAGTTCTTTTCACCTCAGACTTCAACTGCTCACATGCCCTATAAATCAACCTTTCCAATAAAAGCCACTGTCAGTGTGAATAACACTGGCCTTTAGGGCACCATAAAACATGTCACACTATCTAAAAAGATACGGATTCTTTTCTGTGAGGCTCCTTCTGGGGATGCAGGTAGGATCATCCTTTGTATTCCTGCCCAACTTGTATATGAAAGTTTGCATGTGTGGTGTTACAGATAAAGATGACAGCCAAGGCCTAATCTTTCATAGTAAATATTTAGCACTGTTAACAGTGCTATTTGTGGCTTCTGCCAAATGATAAAAGAATGGCATAAGAATCCATTGTGCTTTGCTTTCTCCATTTTATCCTCACGCCAACCCTGTGAGGTAGGTTAGGCGGAGAGATACCAAATGGCTCATGGTCACTCAGAAGAGAAGAAGAAGAGTTTGGATTTGATATCCCACCTTTCACTCCCTTTAAGGAGTCTCAAAGCCGCTAACATTCTCCTTTCCCTTCCTCCCCCACAACAAACACTCTGTGAGGTGAGTGAGGCTGAGAGACTGAGAAAGAAATGTGACTGGCCCAAGGTCACCCAGCAGCTGCATGTGGAGGAGCGGAGACGTGAACCCAGCTCACCAGATTACGAGACTACCACTCTTAACCACTACACCACACTGGCTCAGTAGGCTGAGTGGGGATTTGAATGCTTGCCTCCCCAGGTCTTCCACATCCTAGCCCATCACCCCAACTGCTGCACCACAGTAATAAAATTTAGCATTTCTTCTGTGCTAGATCAGCAGGTGTTATTGATCTCCATATTGCATTTGCTATGTTTCTAGATGCCCATCAACCAAGTTCCCTGAATGGTCTGCAACAATCAATTAAACAGGCAAATCCAATCCAATCCAATCATTAAAACCTTATTAGTGCAACAAATAATAGTAATAGTAATAACAACACAGAACCTAACCTAAAACAAAATGAAATTTAAAGTGTAATGACATCAGCCCTCTGTTCACATCTGCCTTTGAGGGAGGGAGATGAATTTCAAGGAAGGAAGGAAGGAAGGAAGGAAGGAAGGAAGGAAGGGAGCTGGGCAGCCATAAAATTAATACAGTAGCTAAGGAGGAGGCTTGGACTGTGACAGGCTTGCCAAAGTGAGATCTTGGAGAAGATGTGATTTGAATCTGGAATTTCTGGGGCACAGCTCTATTTATTAGCCACTACTGTTTGTGGTGGGTGGCGCTGTGGTCTAAACCACTGAGCCTAGGGCTTGCCGATTGGAAGGTCGGTGGTTCGAATCCCCATGACGGGGTGAGCTCCTGTTGCTCGGTCCCAGCTCCTGCCAACCTAGCAGTTCGAAAGCACGTCAAAGTGCAAGTAGATAAATAGATACCACTCCAGCGGGAAGGTAAACGGCGTTTCCGTGCGCTGCTCTGGGTTCGCCAGAAGCGGCTTAGTCATGCTGGCCACATGACCTGGAAAAACTGTCTGCGGACAAATGTCGGCTCCCTCAGCCAGTAAAGCGAGATGAGTACCGCAACCCCAGAGTCGTTTCTGACTGGACTTAACTGTCAGTGGTCCTTTACCTTTACCTTTTTACTGTTTGCTGGCAGATCTTCCAGGTTCACACTGTTTAAAGATGGTCAGTGAACAGCAACCATGTCCCCAGATATAAAGGGAGAGGAATACCATCGCTAGGTATTTGTAATCCTCCACCATTAGATAAATATCTACCTTGGCTGGGGCTGTCATTCAAAACATCTGGAGGACGCTAGGTTGGCAAAGTTTGGATATATATTATCGCACCAGAAGTAGTGATGGCCACCATCTTGGGATAGCTTTCAAAAAGGATTAGATAATTTTATGGCGGATAGGGCTACCAGCCACCACGGCTGTTTTCTCCCTCTTCTGTTGGAGTCAGTGTGGTGTAGTGGTTAAGAGCGGTAGTCTCGTAATTTGGTGAACCGGGTTCGCGTCTCCGCTCCTCCACATGCAGCTGCTGGGTGACCTTGGGCTAGTCACACTTCTCTGAAGTCTCTCAGCCTCACTCACCTCACAGAGTGTTTGTTGTGGGGGAAGAAGGGAAAGGAGAATGTTAGCCGCTTTGAGACTCCTTAAAGGGAGTGAAAGGCGGGATATCAAATCCAAACTCTTCTTCTTCTCTTCTGAAAACCAGTTGCTGGGGGCGTAGCTGGGAAGAGTACTATGGTGCTTGTGGGCTTCCCACGGACATCTGATTGGCCACTGTGTGAAAAGGACGGCGAAGCAGATGGGCTGTTGACCTGACTTTGCTGGCGAGAGGGAGACGGTGTAGCATTGTGGCTAGGACATTTATCCTTCCGCTTCCAATGTGTTATCTCTGACATTCCGAGTTAACAACTTCTCTCGGAAGTTAGCATTTAAAGGGCACGGCTGTAAATAGCAGCTCGGTCTTCAGTGGGTGGGCATGTTACTCATCCCTACCAGGGAACTCCCAAACCCATCTGTGAAAGCGTCAGCTGCAAGCAGCTTCCTTTCTCAGATCATCCTTATTCTTTCCTCTAGCATTTGAAGAAGTGTTTGACATCTGCCCTCCCTAGGAGAATGCATATCTTCTTTTTTGCATGCTTGCAACACGTAATCTTGGGGGATTCCTGGTTTTTCACTGGTTCCTCATTCTGTTGGATCACAAGTCTTGTTGTTGTTTAGTCGTGTCCGACTCTTCGTGACCCCATGGACCAGAGCACACCAGGCACTCCTGTCTTCCACTGCCTCCTGCAGTTTTGTCAAACTCATTTTAGTAGCTTCGAGAGCACTGTCCAACCATCTCGTCCTCTGTCGTCCCCTTCTCCTTGTGCCCTCCATCTTTCCCAACATCAGGGTCTTTTCCAGGGAGTCTTCTCTTCTCACGAGGTGGCCAAAGTACTGGAGCCTCAGCTTCAGGATCTGTCCTTCCAGTGAGCACCCAGGGCTGATTTCCTTCAGAATGGAGAGGTTTGATCTTCTTGCAGTCCATGGGACTCTCAAAAGTCTCCTCCAGCACCATAATTCAAAAGCATCAATTCTTCGGCGATCAGCCTTCTTTATGGTCCAGCTCTCACTTCCATACATCACTACTGGGAAAACCATGGCTTTAACTATACGGACCTTTGTTGGCAAGGTGATGTTTCTGCTTTTTAAGATGCTGTCTTAGCCAGCTGATAATGCAAATATTATATCATTCAGCTTTTGCTACGAAAGCATGCATAATCCCAGCAGCAGAGAGAAGTTCATGCAAGGACAGTTGACGTTACACAAAGTCAGCATCAAACCAAGTGTCATAACTGCTGTTCTTAAAAGTCAGAACCGATAGGTAGCTTGATGGCAGATGCAATAAGTGGGGAGCTACTCACCTCAAAAGCTGTGTGTTACCTCCTCTATCAGAGACAGTATGTCTATGTATGCAAGTTGTTGGGGATCACAAGTTGAGAGAGTGATCTCATGCTCAGATATAAGCTTTCAAGCTGGTTGGTCACTGTGAGAGCAGAGTACTCTCATTTCCTGCTTGGCAGGGGGTTGGACTCGATGGCCCTTGTGGTCTCTTCCAACTCTATGATTCTATGATTCTACTGGACAAGGTGAGTCTTCGACCTAATTCAGCTGGGTTCTTCATGCATCCTTATGCTTATCGGAGGAAAAACATGGTGTGCAATCTGATGCTCATTGCTAGAGCTGGGCAAATATAGCTTGGAAACAGCAGTAAAATTAATTGCTTGTCCTCAGAACACTGAAATATTTTTTTCTCTCGGTCTCCATCTTAGTCCGCCCACAGGCCTCCTGTTTCCCATTACTATTGTCAATTTCACATTTAGCTGTGGGAATGAAAGCCACATGCTGTAGTAAACATCCTTTTAAAATCACACAGCCAGTTCCTGTAATTTCATGGCTCTTAAGGCTGAGGATCATTCTTATATAGATAGTTTCTCTCTCTATTTAAGTGTGAGACAGATTTATGGATGATTCAAAAAGGTATTAGGAACAGGCAAATCTGCCGATTTTGGTTTCAGGCAGTCCCTCATTTTTCCAATCTAAAATCCAGATTTTTACATTAGGGTGCGACTCCCTTCCCCCAAGTCCTTATGGAAATTCAAAAACATTTTTGTACTAATTTCTCCTACTGTGCACGTTCATATGCCACTTCCCTTAACCCCCCCTAATATAATGAGTTTTTTTTGTATGTTTTTACTAATATATGCCTTTTTGTGCATGCTTTATTCTAGCATATGCATTTTGGTACACATAACTTGGCCGAAGAACTGCTTTACAATATTCAGAGAACTGTGCATTTCAAAGCATGGTTGTCTTTTTGTTCTTCTGCTGTTCCAGAAAGTGTGAATTAGGTAGATTTGCCTTAATTGTCAACTGAATCAAATTCTTCCCCATCGCTAAATAGTTATTAGTCCCAATAGTTACATGGAACAAAGCACATGGAAAAAACTTGCATGGGCCCTGACCTGACTGAGAGCCTGGAAGCGGTGGGGCCTCCTGGTCCTATATTGGTTCCCAGCCTGAACTTCTACCATTGCTGAAACAATAGCTCTCTTCCTGACTCCAAGCCCCAGCCTTCCTTTCTGGCCTGGGAATAGGAAGAGCAATGATAACGAAGGATGAATGTGAGCCAGTTAATGTATTTAGATGTTGTTGCATTTGGGGGACTTCCAGTGGCGTAGCGTGGGTTGTCAGCACCCGGGGCAAGGCAAGTAATTTGTGCCCCCTAACCCGGGGCAAGGCATGTAATTTGCGCCCCCCCCGCTTCACTGTCCCTCCCCCAGATAGTCCCTCGCTCTCTCTCCGCACCGCACGGCATGCCTGGCACCCTCCCCTCCACAGTGGGCGGCGACCCGGCGGCTCGGATCGGATTCGCACAGCCAGCACTGCAGTGAGAGAGAGTGAGTGAGCCAGGTAGGGGCAGAGAGCTGCGAGTGCGAGCGTGCCCCCCCCAGATGTTGCCCCCGGTGCGGCTGGCCCCCCCTGCACCCCCACGCTACGCCACTGGGGACTTCATTATATGGGACGGACATCTACAGAACACGATGTAACATTCAACATGGCTCCGAGAAATGAAAAGTCAACCCCTGCCGATCTATAACTCCTGATTTGTATAATAACTCCTGCCATGCAAATAATAGAACTGTAGATTTGGAAGGGACCTAAAGGGTCATCTAGTACAATTCAGTACATCTAGTACATCTACAATTCAGGAATCACAGCTAACACATCCATGATGGATGGCCATCCAACCTATGCTTTAAAATAATAATAATAATAATAATAATAATAATAATAATAATAATTTATTATTTATACCCCGCCCATCTGGCTGGGTTTCCCCAGCCACTCTGGGCGGCTTCCAACAGAATATTAAAATACAATAGTCTACTAAACATTAAAAGCTTCCCTAAACAAGGAAGCAGAGTCCGCAAGCTCCTGTGGGAGTCTGTTGCACTGTTGAACAGCTCTTACTATCAAAAAGTTCTTTCTGATATTTAGTTGTAATCTCCTTTCTTGTTACTTGAAGCCTTAATTCAAGTCCTACTCTCGAGAGCAGGAGAAAACAAGCATGCTCCATCTTCCATGTGACAGCCCTTGAGATATTTGGAGATGGCAATCATATCACAGTCTCCTTTTTTCCAGGCAAAATATACCCACCTTCTTCAACCTTTCCTCATAAGGCTTGATTTCCAGATCCTTGATAATCTTGGTTGCCCTCTTCTGTACACGTTCCAGCTTGTCAACATCCTTCTTAAATTGTGGTGCCCAGAATTGGACACAGTACTCCAGGCGTGGTCTGACCAAGGCAGAATAGAGTGTTACTATTACTTCCCTTGATCTGGACATTAATAATAATAATAATTTTATACCACAGCCACTTTGGATGGCTTACAGCACATAAAAAATTGTAAAACATAAAAAATTTCCTGATATTCCTGCCTTCAGATGTCTTCTAGTCAGAATTTTTTTTATTTCCTTGATATCTGATGGGAGGGCGTTCCACAGGGCGGGTGCCACTACCGAGAAGGCCCTCTGCCTGGCTCCCTGTAACCTCGCTTCTCGCAGTGAGGGAACCGCCAGAAGGCCCTCGGAGCTGGACCCCAGTGTCTGGGCTGAACAATGGGGGTGGAGATGCTTCTTCAGGTACACTGGGCCGAGGCCGTTTAGAGCTTTAAAGGTCAGCACCAACACTTTGAATTGTGCTCAGAAACGTACTGGGAGCCAATGTAGGTCTTCCAGTACCAGTGTTCTATGATCTTGGTGGCCAACCCTAGTCCCCAGTCTAGCTGCCGCATTCTGGATTAGTTGTAGTTGATGCAGCCTAGAGTAGCATGAGCTTTTTTTGCTGCTGTATCACAATGTTGACTCATGTTAAGCTTGTGGTCCACAAGGACCTATGGTGCAACCTCATACTGTAGATATTGATGGTCGTTTGGCTTCAAAAAGGAGATTGTAGAGCTGGGAAAAGGCAACCCAAATGTTCCAAGGGGGTGGAGCAGCTCCCCCACGAGAAAAGATTGCAGCATATGGGACTTTGTAAAAAGGCAAGGAAAAGGCGACATGATAGAAGTTTATGAAATGATGTGCCTTGAATGGAGAAATTGGATAGAAAACCGTCCTCACCCCACCCCCAAATCACCAGAACTTGTGGTGGGCATCCAACAAAGCTGAATTTTGGAAGATTCAGGACAGAGAAAAGGAAATACTTTTTCACGCAGCTTATAGTTAAATTACAGACGTCGCTGCCAGAGGAAGCTGTGACGACTCGGATGGCTTTAAATGAGGATTGGACAAATTAATAGAAGATAAGGCTCGCGGGTGGCGCTGTGGGTTAAACCACAGAGCCTAGGACTTGCCGATCAAAAGGTCGGCGGTTCGAATCCCCGCGACGGGGTGAGCTCCCATTGTTCGGTCCCAGCTTCGGCCAACCTAGCAGTTCGAAAGCACAAAGTGCAAGTAGATAAATAGGTACCACTCCGGCAGGAAGGTAAACGGCATTTCCGCACACTGCTATGGTTTGCCAGAAGCGGCTTAGTCATGCTGGCCACATGACCCGGAAGCTGTCTGTGGACAAATGCCGGCTCCCTCGGCCAATAAAGCGAGATGAGCGCCGCAACCCCAGAGTCGGTCACGACTGGACCTAATGGTCAGGGGTCCCTTTACCTTTACCTTTAAGGCTGTCCATACACTGCAACCTTGAGGGCTCTGTTCTACCTCCACTGCTGTAGGCACCTTGCCTCTGAATATCAGATGTTGGAAATGTCATGTGTTGTTTCAGGTTCTGCTTGCAGGCTTACCATTGGCATCTAGTTGGCCACTGCAAACTATATGGGCATTTTGGCATGATAAAGCAGACCTCCTCTTCCTTTTTCTGTTAGGCTTCCTTTGGCGATGGATATAGCCTTTACAACGCCACTTTGGATGCAGTGACACGAGTCACTGCCAGAAGTACCATAGCTAATGCAGATTTATGGGCTCGAGACAGTGCTCTCACTCAGTTCCCCTTAGGACACTCCAGTCCTACCAGCTTAAATGTCTGCTGGGGAATAGCTAACAAAGAGGCTCACTTAAAGCTGCCGGAGCCTCTACCCGCCCCACTCCCCCCCCTTCCACTGCCCCTCCGACACAAAGGCACTCAAGAGTGCATGGGAGTTATTTAGATAATAAATGGCTTGTAGCTTCATTGCAAAGAAGAGGGACAGTGTGTTCGGAGCGAAGATTCTTGGGCAGGGCTCTGGAGTAATGGTGTGAAAGAAGAAAGGAACACACACACAACAAATGGAAGGCGCCAAATTATTAATCGTTATTGATCAGGCGTTAAGTGGCAGCTTGGCGTGTGATTCAAGAGACAAAGAGAGCACGGGCTATTTAACAAATAGATGTTATCTGGCCATTGCAAGGGTGGGCAGAGGGAGGAGTGTGTGGTAATTAGCAGCATGCAGCCAGGCATCAACAGGCTCTACAAGGCTTGTAGCCAGGGTGGGGCCAGTGGATGTGAAGCATTGCTTCACCCACCCCACCTATGCCAGGAAGACTTCAGCTTTGTAAGGTCTACTTTGTTGTTGTTTTTTCAAGCCACAAGAGCCGCCAAACAGCCAGGCACAAAAGACATACAATTAGACATCTGCACATATCCAAACCTACCCAAACTCTGAGATCAGCTCCAGAGCTTCCTGTTTCATGGCCCATCACTAGCGAGGGTACTAGGCCCAGGATTTATTTTGTTGGTGGCACCACAGTTGTGGAATTCTCCACCCGGATTGATCCTTCAAGCCCCCTCGCTTTGCACATTTAGACTACAGTGGAACCTCAGTTGTCGAATGTAATCCGTTCCAGAAGACCGTTCGACTTCCAAAACGTTAGACAACCAAGGCGCAATTGCTGGTCAGCAAAATCCATTGGAAAAAATGAGAAATGTGCCTCGGAAGCCGTTTGATTTCTGAAAATTGTTCGAAAACGGAAGCATTCACTTCCGGGTTATTGGCATTAGGGTTCCAAATTGTTCATCTACCAAAGCGTTCGACAGCCGAGTTTCCACTGTACCAATGAATGCATTTGTTGCAGAAGCATCAGAGAATTGTATAGTTGAAAGGGGTCACAAGGAAAATAATAATCTACTCACTGGATTGAGTTCCATTCCAGACATGGGTCAAATAAACAAACAGTGGCAGTCTCTGCTCCTATTTCCATTCTCATCAGAATTCTGCAACAGCCCTCCTACCCACAATAACAGGCAGCATAAAGAGAGTCAGAGCTGACAGGTCTGTGAGTAGACCCCCCCCCAGTTTGTTTTTTAAGGCAGCAGCCTAAATGCATAAAACAGTTATTTATGCCAATGTTGGTAAGGGTCATAAAAATACATAGGAAGTCTGCCTATAAAAGTTATCAAAAAAAACCCCCAAAGAAGCGCCAACCCAGATATCGGTTGCTGTTAATCAGGGTTCAGATTCTTCAGCATGGAAACACAAATTATGATGGTGAAGGTGCAGCTAATTTTATCAAGCAGCAGCCTGACTTCATGTGAATCCACAGGAGCAAACTTGTATTTTGAAACAGTTCTTGTTGTGTTGCGCCACTGTCACCTGAGTAGAAGTAATCTTGGAGATTTCCACATCCCCAGGATTTGATCCACTGATGGAATCAGATGTAAATGAAGCACCCGATATACATTTCAAATGCGTGTGGTGGGGCTACGACACCCAATGCTATCTCAGCAGGTCATAACTGAGGAAAGTTCAAGGTCTCTTATAGTTTTCCTTGGCCATAAAAGCCAGTGCGTTGTAGGGAACATGTTCTTTGCTTGCATGCATGTAGCAAGCCCAGAATCAAACTCCTGCTTTGAGTTATCTTCTATTGAGCAGGGCCAGTCCAAGACATTTGGCAGCCTGGGGCAAAGGAGAAGGTGATGCGCCCCTAAAGTCCATCCATGTTCAAAGGCTAACTAAACTTGCAGGTGACTCGGTGGAGGCTGGTGCTCATTGGCACTGGTAGGGCAGAAGTCAAAGAGGTCAATTGCAGGTGGAGCCAACTCTTTCTGGTTTTGTCCCCATCCTCCTGTTAGGATTTTACATAACCAATGCTGGTTAGTGTGATTAGTATAAATCACATGAGATGTCTGAGAAGAGTGTGGGAACGGAAGACTATCTTATCTCTTCCGTCTGGACTGTACTTTTGCTTTTGCGGTGTGCTTTCTGTTTCTGCCAGAGTTTGGAGAACTCAGACGTGATTATGGACTCTCTGTATATATTGTGAATAAAATGTAGTTTAGATCTATGGGTGTCTCTATCTTCTTGCTGTGTGATGCCAGAAGACCTGTGTGCACTTTTCATATGAGAAATATCTCAGAGGGGCACTCTGGAGTGAAGGGACACTGCCATGCCAGAGACGAGCCTACTGGGAGATGCTCAGAGGTACTGGGGTTCTGCCGTCCCCTCCAGGAGCTTTTGCCAACACCTCCCTGATGAGTTCTACAAAGTCAACATGGAGGAGGCTAACAGGCAGTGCTCTATCTCTAGACTGGTTGTAAGTAAGGAGAGAGGCTGGGAATGAGTGCTGACTGGGGGTCAACAGCATTGCTTCCACATAGCAGCTGCTGGAAACCCCAGGAGGCAAGAGTGTTCTTGTGCCTGAATCCTGCTTTGCTGGTTTCCCATGGACATCTGGTTGGCCGCAGGATGCTGGACCAGAAGGGCCTTTGACCTGATCCAACAGGCAGTTCAGGTTCTCCATTGCACCTGAGGTTAGCAGGGAGGCTACAATCAGTTCATTGACCTCGGCTGCTACCAATAAACCTCCCCACCCGCCCCACTATACAAGAAAGCTTCAGCAAGAAGCAGCTGCTTTTAATGTGCCAAAGAGCCTGTTGGATATTCAATCAGCCGCTGAATGGCTGTACCAGTGGGGTGGATCCAAGCTGTTTCTCCCAGGCTCTGAGGTATGGAGACAGTGGGGAGGGATCACATCATTCCTCCCATTCCCCCTGCTCTGCCACTGCATGAAGACTCAATCTTTTTCACGTCGTAGCCAGCTTGGATGCTTTCTCTCCCAGGAGAGGAAAAGGGAAGGTTAAATGCTGTAAGTAAACATAGGATAGAAAATGCTAGGAGCTTGAAGCAGCCCCTGATAATATAAAGCAGAAGTACTTGCCTTGATCTCTGCTTCTGAACTATTTTCTTTTTACATTAAAAAGGGCGGGTTTTCTAGTATGTATCACATAAAGCTTAATAGTTCTATATTCCTACACTAGATGTCACTGTACCAGCATAGACTGCTGGATGATAACAGACTTCATATTCTAGATCCTTCTTTCGTCCATTGGGTTGATTTTCGGTTCCTCCCCTTCATATTGGTTTGGGGCTTCTGAAGAGCCTTGCGGAGTGAAGACCAAGCATGAGTCTTTGATTTGAAGCTCATCTGTGACCAACATCACCATTTTCTGCACATTACTTGCCTGGGCCAGCTGCAATCGAGTGCTTCAAGTTTCAGCATGTTCTTGAGGGATCTGCCTCTTTGGCTGTGTGGACTTACAGAGTGCTTGGACCAAGTGAATGGGATGGCGCATCATTCTATTTCAAACAGGGGCTGAATGTGCCCCCCCTCCTCTGGCCTTTATCTGGCCCCCAGCACTCTCTCCAAGCCATAATTTGTTGTTGTTTAGTCATTTAGTCGTGTCCAACTCTTTGTGACCCCCTGGACCAGAGCACGCCAGGCACTCCTGTCTTCCACTGACTCCCGCAGTTTGGTCAGACTCATGTTTGTAGCTTCAAGAACATTGTCCAGCCATCTCGTCCTCTGTCGTCCCCTTCTCCTTGTGCCCTCAATCATTCCCAACACCAGGGTCTTTCCTAAGGAGTGTTCTCTTCTCATGAGGTGGCCAAAGTGGAGCCTCAGCTTCACGATCTGTCCTTCCAGTGATCACTCGGGGCTGATTTCCTTCCAAATGGAGAGGTTTGATCTTCTTGCAGTCCATGGGACTCTCAAGAGTCTCCTCCAGCACCATAATTCAAAAGCATCAATTCTTCAGCGATCAGCCTTCTTTATGGTCCAGCTCTTACTTCCATACATCACTACTGGGAAAACCATAGCTTTTACTATACGGACCTTTGTTGGCAAGGTGATGTCTCTACTTTTTAAAATGCTGACTAGATTTGTCATTGCTTTCCTCCCAAGAAGCAGGCGTCTCTTAATTTCGTGGCTGCTGTCACCATCTGCAGTGATCATTGAGCCCAAGAAAGTAAAATCTCTCACTGCCTCCATTTCCTCCCCTTCTATTTGCCAGGAGGTGATGGGCCCAGTGGCCATGATCTTCGTTTTTTTGATGTTGAGCTTCAGACCATATTTTGCGCTCTCCTCTTTCACCCTCATTAAAAGGTTTTTTAATTCCTCCTCACTTTCTGCCATCAAGGTTGTGTCATCTGCATATCTGAGGTTGTTGATATTTCTTCCGACAATCTTAATTCCGGCTTGGGATTCATCCAGCCCAGCCTTTCGCAACTCAAGGCCATAATACCTCTTCCAAATCATGCCCCTCTCTAGCCCTGCCCTTTGTCCTCCTCAGGCCTGTTTCTTTGGTTGGAATATGTCCTTGAAGATGGAAATCCCTTTAAGTCCGTGAACCGAGGAACTGCTGTTTGCAGCAAGAAGGCGAAGGGGGGGGGTCATAGGAAGAAGAAGAAGAGAAGAGTTTGCATTTGATATCCCGCCTTTTACTCCCTTTAAGGAGTCTCAAAGCGGTCAACATCCTCCTTTTCCTTCCTCCCCCACAACAAACACTCTGTGGGGTGAGTGGGGCTGAGAGACTTCAAAGAAGTGTGACTGGCCCAAGGTCACCCAGCAGCTGCATGTGGAGGAGTGGAGACGCGAACTCGGTTCCCCAGATTAGGAGTCCACTGCTCTTAACCACTACAACACACTGGCTCTCAGGAGAGACTTCAATCTTCTCACCATCTACACCATCTCACCTCCTGCCAGCCTTGCACCTGCTGAGCCTCTCACCACTAGGCAAGCCAGACCCAGCAGCTGAGAGCAGCAGTAGTCTTGTGACCTCTGCACCTCCAGCCGATGTACGTCTTCCGGCTGTAGCTACAAAGCAGAGATGGGGCCCTCACCACTACAGTCGTTGAGCGGCTGATTGAATATCCAACAGGCTCTATGGCACATTAAAAGAATATATCACGGATCAATGTGGAAACAAGACAGATTAGATTTAGGGATGAACACATGCACAGCTGGCAGGGACAGAAAATAGACTGAAAGGTCCATTCCTACTTTCACCTGAACATGCAGAGGATTCTTATTCACACATATGTTAAGGGGATGGAAGCATTAATTAAAAGGGAAAGAATGGCATGGAACACACCCAGATTTTCAAGCAACCACTTTTATTGAAACCCAACAAATGTGGCAATGATGCTTATTGCCATTGACTGCATCAGGCACCCCCAAACTCGGTCCTCCAGATGTTTTGGGACTACAACTCCCATGATCCTTAGTTAACAGGACCAGTGGTCAGGGATGATGGGAATTGTAGTCCCCAAAACAGCTGGAGGGCTGAGTTTGGGAATGCCTGGGCTACATAGTCTAGGTGTAGGGAACCTTTGGTTCTCCAGATGTTGCTGAACTACAACTCCCATCAGCCCTAGCAAGTATGGCCAATGGCAACCCCTAGAGGGCAACAATTCAGCAATATTTGGAGGGCTGGATCCCTACACCTGATATAGACTCCCTGAAGCAGGGTGCATGGTTTCAAGTTAGTAAGGGTCAGGGGTGGGGGAACTTGGATAGTCTACAGGTCAAATGGGGTCATGGGCCTCTTCCAGAGGCCACTTCTGGGGGCAGAGGCAAAAGTGGGCAGGGCAACAGAGCCTCCTCTTTGTACGGTAGGCATATTCTAGCCTTGCAAAAGCCAGAGGTTTCTGCGCATGTAGCTCTGGGGAAGGCGGAAGAGGGGCTACCCCAGCAGTTCTCTCAAGCTGTTGATGGTCCATTAAGTGTGTTCCTTGGCCTGAACTTCCAGGCATCCCCATCCCTGTTCTAGGTGATTTAGGTGTTTCCCAGCCTTGGGTCTCCAGCTGTTTTTGGACCACAACTCCAATCATCCCTACTTAGCAAGGCCAGTGGCCAGGGATGATTGGAATTGTAGTTCTAAAACAGCTGGAGACCAAAGGTTGGGAAACTCTGATTAGGTTGTCCAAGTGCTGAACAATAGCATATTCATTGGTTTTGGCCATCCCCATCAGTCACCAGGCTTTGCTATGTACATGACTATGGAGATGAATGCCTTGTCTATAGGACCTTTTCATTTTTCAAATCTGAAATTTACTCTAGAATATGCTTCTTTGATTGTACACAATGCGTGGCTGGAGAACAGCCTTGCGAAATCTGGAGCAGTGCAAATTTTGACAGGTAGCGGGAGATGGGTTTCAGGTTCCGTATTGTTTCAGAGTGCAAATTAGGCAGGCTTGCCTTTCAATGCAAACTTAATCAAATATGTCCACTCACCTTCCCTCCTAGAGAAAAAAAACCATCTCTTCATTTTGAGAGCAGCTTTTGCACTCTAAGCTTGTACAGTTCTCTGCTCCTGCACAATCTTTGAACATGTGCAAAAGCCGAGCAGGAGAATGACAGACTACAGCTCTATGCTGTAACAACTACCTCTTTTCCTCTGTATCTCTTGGCACATGTGTAAAGACTTTTGGTGGAAAGAAAGAGAGGAGAATGTGATTTGCCACATCTTTTTGTGCGTGCCAAAATTCTGTCCGATTCCCAGACGTGTCTGGGAAAATCTGGACTTACGGCAACCCTAACATAGGAACCTTGTATGCCTAAACTGTGGGGTCATATTTCAATTTATTTTTATTTATTTTTTTGTCCAAACGACAGGTTGAAAGAGGCATGATAGTTTCCAGAGCGTCTCTTGATTCTTTCAAGGACTTGCCACTCAGCCACCTGCCAGTTTTCTCCTCCTACCTTCTCTCTCTGTGTGTTTTTTTTTTAATTCCAAAACATTAGCAGCCTCTAGCAATCACCTTATCAAGGTTTTCCATTATCTGTAGGCACTGGAATGCCTGGAATCCATCGCTGGACTCCACAAGCCCTTCACCACAGTTGGCCTTACTTTACTTGCTTCTCAAATTTAGTTGACTTCCAGTTGTGTTCTGTTACCCTAGGGATTCATGCCATGAAGCCAGGAATGAGTGCTATTTAAATACTAGTGACAAGTGAGTTGCTAATTCCTGATATTTTTGTTGCATGGCTCAGTGTTCAGTATTCAGCAGTCAACTTCGTGTGCAAACAGTGCCTACGTCATTATCACATAGGGAGATAATTCCTTGTTTTGGCGTTTTGTATTGTGGTGGGGCTGCTGCTTATCCTTTCCTTTGCTCTGGGGTCTAAGCTAAGGTTACCAGATTTTTTTCTTTTTTTATATACCGTATTTTTTGCTCTATAAGACTCACTTTTTCCCTCCTAAAAAGTAAGGGGAAATGTGTGTGCGTCTTATGGAGCGAATGCACGCTGCGCAGCTATCCCAGAAGCCAGAACAGCAAGAGGGATCGCTGCTTTCACTGCGCAGAGATCCCTCTTGCTGTTCTGGCTTCTGGGATTCAGAATATTTTTTTTCTTGTTTTCCTCCTCCAAAAACTAGGTGCGTCTTGTGGTCTGGTGCGTCTTATAGAGTGAAAAATACGGTAATTAATTTTTATTCAGTTTCCGATATACATTCCATCCATATTTAACATTCGCCTTTTACATATACATCTTTTGGACTTCCCTCAGCCTATCTGATAATTCTCCATTTTGTCACTCCTACTCACATTTCTTAAATTTATATTGCACTTTACCAATCTTAATCTTAACATATCCTTCAAGCAACATTTCAACCGATCTTTTTCACAAAGCTTCTTGAAAGCCAACAAGCGTTAGTTGCTCCTCACATACATTTTTGATATATTCTGTAAATTTATTCCAGTCCTCGGAAAATCTCTGGTCACGTTGGTTTCGTATTTTTCCAGTCAATTTGTCCATCTCTGCATATTCCACCAGCTTCATTCTCCATTCTTCCCTAGTCGGCATTTCTTCCTGTTTCCATTTCTGGGCCATCAAAATTCTTGCTTGCTGTTACCAGACACATCAATCAATCAATCAATCAAATACTACACGTTCAGGACATTGATGCTGCAGCAATGGTGGTGGCAGAGGGGCGGCTGCTGCCTTGACCTCAACCACCACATTACCCCTTCCTCCGAGGCTTCTATCTCCTTTCTCCATGAGCCTGGGCAGCCCCTGAGTGGTTGGTTCTTTGGTGGTGGTGGTGGTAGGGAAGCAGTGTGCAGTGCGTCAGGCATGGAAGGCGGAGAAGGAGGGCCAAGAGTGGCAGCGGCGGTGAGGCTTGGGCACTGCGATGCCTCCCTTCCCATCAGAGCAGCCCCAATCCCATGCCTACTTGCGTGCAAGCAGGAGGGGGCAGGGATCCCTCAGCTGGGAAGGGAGGCTTCCCGTTGCCTAACTGAGAGATCCCTGCCCCCTCCTGCTTGCACACAAGCTCTGATAGGCAGCGTGAAGCCTCCCTTCACAGCTGAGAGATCCCTGCCCTGCTCCTGCTTGCACGCAAGTAGGAGTTGGGAGGCAGCATAAAGCCTCCCTTCACAGCTTAGTTGCTGGGGTCGGGGAAGGTGGAGGCAGCCCGGAAGCTGCATCTTAGAGCCCCTGCACCACATCATATGGGGACTTCTGAGCAGTTCCTGAAGCCAGCCAGAGCCAACTGCCTCCTGCTGCTGCCGCGCCGCCAGAGCCCGATTTCTGTTCTCATCCTGAAGCAAAGTTCTTAACCTGAAGCACTATTTCTGGGTTAGCGGAGTCTTTAACCTGAAGCGTATGTTACCTGAGGTACCATTGTATCTGCTTTATATACATTATTTATACAATGGGCTGCACATGATTGGCTAATTCCAGGATTCTCCTGTCGGCCAATCAGGTTGTGGATTCACTTCCAGCTGGGGCTGGATTGGGTGGCTCCTGCAGACCAATCATACTGCTGCATTGTTTTAGGACCAATCAGACTGCTGCATTCTGGACCCTATTCAACTCAGTACATAACAATCAAATCCTGAGGAACCCCACACTGAAGGCTCCATGGGGCTGAAGAGCACTCCCTAAGCATCGCCCTCTGGAAATGACCATCCAAGTAGGACCGGAACCACTGCAAAGTAGGGCCACCCACCCCTAACTCAGCCAATAGTATCAAAAGCCACTGAGAGGTCAAGGAGAATTGACAAGGACACATTTCCCCTGTCTCTCCTGACTGAGGTCACCACACAAGGCGAGGAGTGGTGAGAAGTTCCAGGGGCCAAAAGTCGGCGAGAAAGCGCTAATGACTCAGGTGGCATTTGTTCATGGATGCACAAGCAGAACATAAACAGAGGCAAACAGGATTCCCACCTCCCGCAAGCATCAGATTCCCAGAAAACTGTTTGTACAAAACTCCAAGGCTATGCTTCTGGGGTGACTCCACACTAGGTTTTTCAGTTAATTTGCATGTTTGTTTTATTCAGTTTACATTCCATGTTTGTGTATTGCATAGTAAGTGCAAATCAGGTAAAGAGACCCCTGACCATTAGGTCCAGTCATGGCCAACTCTGGGGTTGCAGCGCTCATCTCACTTTATTGGCTGAGGGAGCCGGCGTACAGCTTCCGGGTCATGTGGCCAGCATGACTAAGCCGCTTCTGGCAAACGGCCGAGGGAGCTGCGTACAGCTTCCGGGTCATGTGGCCAGCATGACTAAGCCGCTTCTGGCGAACCAGAGCAGCGCACGGAAACGCCGTTTACCTTCCCGCTGGAGTGGTACCTATTTATCTACTTGCACTTTTGACATGCTTCCGAACTGCTAGGTTGGCAGGAGCAGGGACCGAGCAACGGGAGCTCACTCCGTCACGGGGATTCGAACCGTCGACCTTCTGATTGGCAAGTCCTAGGTTCTGTGGTTTAACCCACAGCGCCACCTGTGTCCCTGCAAATCAGGTAGGTTCAGATAGAAAATGTGAATTGACCCGAGTTCCCACCCGCCTCCCTAGCTGCAAGCCGTGGGTTTTCACCCAAATGTTCACCAGCTTGCCACATAGTTCTGGCCCCAGATTCACGTGCGCTTATTTTGCTTGTGGAGCGCATGGATGGACTGCGGTGCGTACGTGTGTTCCTTTCCTCTGCAAGTTGTATCTCTCCTTCCTGGAATATCTTTTTACGTAATCGCTCGGCGCTTCCGGCCCAAGGACCAATAGCTCTGGGCAAAGTGATGCCTTCGGAGTACTTAACAATTTCAGACCTAACGAATCCGAACACTTAGGAGAGCCCAAGGGACGCTGCTCTTGACAGTCTTATGGGTGCCCTGAGCTAACCTTGCAAAGGCGTCAGGGGGAAGGCAGATGCGCGCGTAAAAAGGGTCAGAACTGAAAGCTTTTTGCCTTGACAGTTTTAGATGAATGAGGGCTTTCATGTCCGAGATGCGTTCCCCTTCCTCCCTGCCACCTTGAGTGCTGTTCAGAGGAGCACCAGCATGAAACAATAGCACTTCAGAGGACCTCCAGAGAATCCTCTTAAGTATGCTCTGCCTATTCCTTTCCGGCACTGCAGCGGCCATTTCTTCTATCAGACGCGGGAGGGCGAATGAGGGTGTAAGGTCCCCTCACGTGCAAAGTAAGTAAATTGAACTGGGAGTGCCGGGAGAGGTCTGCTTATCCAATGAAAAAAATGCACAGAGCTGCCCTGGCCATGGGAATAAATGGGAAAGCCTGTTCATATATAGCAGCTGCATGTGTCCACTTGAGCATCATGCGTCCCAGGGGTGGCGCAAAGGATTGAGCACAACAGTCCACTTCCGCATTCAGTTCTTCATTTCATTGGGCATCCCATGTTACTTTAGAAGTGAGAGGAGGGGTCTCGCTCCAGGAACAGAGTAGAAGCTCTGTTCAGTCCACAACTGAAGGTGGATCCATCTATTTCGCTCTTCCCGACGTGTAGAAAAACACATATCTTGGGGCAGTGGCGTAGCGTGGGGGGTGCAGGGGGGCCAGGCCGCACCGGGCGCAACATCTGGGGGGGGGGGCGCGCTCGCACTTGCAGCTCTCTGCCCCTACCTGGCTCATTCACTCTCTTTTTTTTTTTTAAATAATATTTTATTGAGTTTTATGACAAAAACTTAGAACAACGATAAACCAACCACCTCACAACAACACCTAAAAGGAAAAAAAGGAAAAAACAGAAAAAACAGAAAAATAGATACTACAACACACAAACACAAAACAGCAAAATACAACAAAAAGAATAAACATATTAAAAACAATTTTTGTCTCCTTATATTCTTTACATTGACTTCTTTCTCCGACTTCCCCAGACCTTCCTTCTCTGTATTCCAAATCAAATATTCTGTCTGCAAATTCTTTTCCTCTATCATATTTTAATTTTCTAATACTCTTAAAGTCTAGTAAATGGTTATATTTCCTTAAGTCTGACAAAATATTAAATCTTTCTCTGATCACTTTTTCCCAAATACCCATCCATCCTCAATCCGATGTCATCAAACGTTCATTATCTTATAATGTTTCTGTAAATAGTCCTTAAATTTTCTCCAGTCTTCCTTCACCGTCTCTTCACCCTGGTCTCTGATTCTGCCGGTCATTTCTGCCAATTCCATGTAGTCGATGACTTTCATCTGCCATTCTTCCAGTGTGGGTAACTGTTGGGTCTTCCAATACTGTGCTATAAGTATCCTTGCTGCTGCTGTGGCATACATAAAAAATGTCCTATCCTTCTTGTGCACCTGTTGGCTAACCATACCCAGGAGAAAGGCCTCTGGTTTCTTCAAGAATGTGTATTTAAAAATTTTTTTCAGTTCATTATAAATCATCTCCCAGAATGTCTTTATCCTTGGGCACGTCCACCAAAGGTGAAAGAATGTACCTTCAGCCTCTTGACATTTCCAACATTTATTGTCAGGTAAGTGATAGATTTTTGCAAGCTTGACTGGTGTCATGTACCACCTGTATATCATTTTCATAATATTCTCTCTTAAGGCATTAGATGCTGTAAATTTCATACCAGTGGTCCATAACCTTTCCCAGTCAGCAAACATTATGTTATGACCCAAATCTTGGGCCCACTTAACCATCACTGATTTCACTTCCTCATCTTGTGTATTCCATTTCAACAGCAAGTTATACATTCTTGACAGAATCTTAGTTTTAGGTTCTAACAGTTCTGTTTCCAATTTTGATTTTTCCACCTGGAAGCCAATTTTTCTATCCATTTTAAAAGCCTCCATTATTTGATGATAATGGAGCCAATCTCGAACCTTACTTTTTAATTTATCATAACTCTGTATTTTCACTTTATCACCATCTTGCTCTAAAATCTCCCAATATTTTGGCCAATTGGCCTCCATATTGAGTTTTTTTAGTGCTTTTGCTTCCATTGGGGACAACCACCTTGGAGTCTTATTTTCAAGCAAATCTTTATACCTCATCCAGACTTTAAACAGTGCATTTCTGACAATGTGGATTTTAAACATTTTGTGCACTTTAACCTTGTCATACCATAGATATGCATGCCAACCAAAAGCATTATTAAATCCTTCTAAGTCCAATATGTCGGTGTTTTCCAGAAGTAGCCATTCTTTTAGCCAGCAAAAAGCTGCTGCTTCATAGTAAAGTTTCAAGTCTGGCAGGGCAAAGCCCCCTCTTTCCTTAACATCAGTTAATATTTTAAATTTTATCCTTGGCTTTTTGCCCTGCCAGACAAATCTAGATATGTCCTTTTGCCACTTCCTGAAACAGTCAATTTTATCTATAATCTGCAACGTCTGAAATAAAAACAACATTCTTGGCAATACATTCATCTTTATCACAGCAATACGACCCATTAGCGAGAGTTTCAAATTAGACCATATTTCTAGATCTTTCTTTATCTCCGACCAACATTTATCGTAGTTATCTTTATATAAGTTCCCATTTTTAGCAGACATAGTAATTCCCAGGTATTTCACCTTTTTCACTATTGTCAATCCTGTCTCATTCTGGAACTTTTCTTTCTCAGTTTCTGTTAAATTCTTTGTCAAAACCTTAGTTTTAGCTTTGTTTAATTTAAACCCTGCCAATCGACCAAACTCTTGAATCAATTCTAAGACTCTTTTTACACTAGATTCTGGTTCCTGCAGTGTCAAAACTAAATCATCTGCAAATGCTCTTAGTTTATATTGTTTAGATCCGACCTGTATCCCTCTAACCAATTGGTCCTTTCTAATCATATTCAGCAACACCTCCAGTACCGATATAAAAAGCAGAGGGGAAATTGGGCAACCTTGTCGTGTGCCTTTCTCTATTCTGAACTCCTCAGTTATTACATTATTTACAATTAGTTTAGCTTTTTGTTCAGAATAGATTGCACTTATACCATTTTCAAATTCTTGGCCTACCCCCATACCTTGGAGATTCTTCTTCAAAAAACTCCAAGAAATATTGTCGAAGGCCTTCTCCGCATCCACAAATATCAAAACTGCTTTTGTGTTTATTTTTTCCTCCAAAAATTCCAATATGTCTATTATATTCCTCACATTGTCAGATAAATGTCTTCCTGGGAGAAAGCCTGCTTGATCTTTATGAATCTCCTCTATTAATACTTTCTTAAATCTTCTAGCCAAAATATCTGCAAATATTTTGTAATCCACATTCAATAACGATATTGGGCGGTAGTTTTTAAGTTGATGTTTTTCAGTCTCTATCTTTGGTATAAGCGTGACAAAAGCTTCTTTCCACGTTTCTGGTGCTTTTTTCCCCTGAAGTATTTCATTACAAACATCTTTCAACGGCTGAATTAACCAGTCCTTCAATACTTTATAGTATTTGGCAGTCAGTCCGTCCGGTCCTGGAGACTTGCCTAGTTGCATATTCTGAATGGCACTCTGAATTTCTTGATCTGTTATCCTATCGCTCAGTTTCAATCTGCTTTCTTGAGATATTTTCAGTAGCCCATTCTCTTTCAAAAATTCCTCTATATCTGCTTCATTCTGGGGTTGCTGAAAGTAAAGCTGTTTAAAATATTTTTGAAAGGCAGTCCTTATTTCCACTGGGTTCTGTATATTTCTTCCTTCCACTTCCAAATTTGTTATCGTGTTCTGTTTTTGTCTCTTCTTTATTTGCCATGCCAGTAACTTTCCACATTTGTTTGCTGATTCAAAGGTCCGTTGTCTCATTTGCTTTATTTTCCATTCAATTTCTTGATTTATCATTTGCATGTATTCAACTTGATATAACTTAATTTCTCTTAAAATTTCCTGTGATTTTGGTTTTGCTCTTAGTCTCTTTTCTCCCTCATTGATTTTCTCTAGGATCTTTTCTCTTTTTTCCTTTTGTAATCTCTTCTTAAATGTATTCTGTTGAATCAGAAACCCTCTCATAACAGCTTTACTTGCATCCCATACAGTTCTTTTCTCCACCGTAGTGTTCAAATTTATCTCAAAATAGTCCTTCAGGGTTTTCTGGGCCTTCTTAGTTATTTCCTCGTCTCTAAACAGAGTGTCATTCATCCTCCATCTAAAGGAACCAGTTGGTATTAGGTTCATTACCATCTTAACAGCATTATGGTCGGAACAAGTCTTTGGGCAGATTACTGCTTTTTTTGTCTTCGGTACCAGTCCTCTCGTAATCCATATCTGGTCGATTCTTGTCCAGGTCATTTTGGCTTCAGAAAAGAAAGTACCCTCTTTTCCTAAGGGGTTTTTAGTTCTCCAGATGTCCACCAAATCCAGATTGTCAGTCAATTCAAAAAAGGTTTTTGGTAGTCTCCCATCTTTGGTAACTACCTGTCGTTGTGCCTTATCCATATTTGTCGAAACTACTCCATTCATGTCACCCATCAGCATCACGTCGTACTCCAAATAGTCCATCAATGTCTCATGCAACTTCTTGAAAAACTCGGATTTTCCATCATTAGGTGCATACACACCTACTATCAAATATTTTCGTCCATGATATTGGATTTCAATTGCCAAATATCTCCCTTGTTCATCTTTGAACATAAACTTTGGTGAAAGGCTCTCTTTAGCATATATTACAACCCCTCTTTTTTTAACTTTATCAGATGAGATAAATTCTTGGCCCAGTCTTTTATTAATTAAAATTTTCCTATGGAGCCTTGTCACATGTGTCTCTTGTAAACAAATTAAGTCCAATTGTTCCTTTTTTAAAATATGAAAGATCGATTTCCTCCTACTAATTGAGTTAAGACCATTGCAGTTCCAGCTTAAAATTTGCAGAGACATGATGAATTTATTCTGTTATGTTCCTCCAGTTGCTCCCAACGTCTTATCCTTGTCTGTCGAATCCGGTGGTGTCTTTTTCTTTCGTGTCCTCTTTGGTTTTGCTCCTGTCACGCCTTCACTCCCTTCCTCTGACGATTCCGATGGGTCTGTTACTTTTAAAGTTCCCTTCTGTAGGTCCTCCTCGTAGGTTTCTAGAAATATGTTCTTGTCCTCCACTGATTTTATCTTTATCTTTCTTCCCTTAATACTAAAGGAAATTCCTTCCGGAAATTCCCACCTGAAGATGATATTGTTTTTTCTTAGTTGAGTAACCAAGTCCTTGTAGTTTGACCTAAGGTCCAAAAGAAATTTTGGAATATCTTTGAAGATCTCAACTTTAGATTGATTAATTACCAGAGGCTTTTGAAAATGTAGTCCAAGAACCTTATCTCTTTCTTCTTTGGTTCGAAACGTAACCAAGCAGTCTCTAATTTTGATCTTTTTACTTGTTCTTCCCAATCGAAAAGCACTCAAGATCTTAAATTCCTCTTTCTCGGGTTCCAAGTTCCAAAATTTCTCAAATTCTTGTGTAAGAAGGTCCCGCAGGCTTCCTTCCTCAATTTCTGGTACGTTTCTAATTCTCAGATTAGTTTGTCTCTCTTTCAGGTCCAGCATAGAAAATCTTGCTCTATATTCCTCTAGTTGCTTATTCATCGGTGGTAATTTCTCCTCTGTAGCAACTGCAGCTTCCCTTGCCTCCTCGGCAATTCTTCTTGTCTCGGCCGATACTTCCAATAGTTCCTTAATTGAAGCTGTATTTTGCTTTATATTTGCAGAATTTTGTTCTATCTTTTGGAAGGCCTCTGTTACTCCTTTATTTGTCTCTACGACCTGGCTTTTTAATTCCGTAACTTGTCTTTTAGTGTCTGCCAGTTCTTCTGTCAGTTTGTCTAGGGATCCCTGTACCCTTGCAAATCCTGCCGTGATAAGGTCTTCTGTCCCCGACATTACTTTAACTTTAGGTGTAACAGAGGCACTTCCTGTAGGTTCTGGGAAGGATCCCCTCCTTCCCGTGTGAAAAGATTTGCCAGATCTTGTTGTTTTGTCTTGAAACTGCTGTGCTTTTCCTCTTTCCTCTGCCATAAGCCAACTGTTTCAAGGTTACTCTGCAGCTGTAACTTATTATCAACTCCAAAGTAAACAGTGGAAATTTTTCTCAGTTATTTTGTAGCTCTGTAACAATTCCAGTGGCCACCAGGGGGACCTAGCAGATGTTGCAGCTGAAGGGATAATATGTCTCCCACTCTCCTTTCACGGCAGACTTGTATCAATAATGTTCCCTCTCAGTGTCCACAACTCACAACTCCACATCCATTTTTCCAGTCCTTATAAAAAAGAAACCCTTTAAGCACTTCCACAGTCCATATAACTTAATTTTCAGACTTAGCAGGTCAGGACCAGGAGTCCAGGCAGTGAACTTTCTACTAAACTTCTTTCAATGCAGGCAATAAAAAGAAGCTTTTTAAACTCCCCCCCTCTTTCCCTGCTTCCCGAGGGGGGGGATTTCTCTCCAAAGACTTCAGATTTCAACCCTTTCGAACTTTATTTTTGTAGGGTTTTAGTCCTCACGTCTTTGCTTTCCAATATTTACAGGCGGAAGGCTGACTTCCTGTTTAGACCTCTCCGCTTCGGTATCATATTACGTAGTTAATTTAAGTCCAATTTAAATCCAATTGCATCTCAATTCTTGCTTAATTTCATCAGATCCTTTAAAGTATTTGTATTTTTCCTACTCACGGATCCTTCTTTTTAATCCAAATTGCACAGGAGAAAGTTGAGCGCTGCTCCGATCACAGCTGCGCGACGTCACTCCGAAAAAGAAGCGATTGACTCTCAGCACCGCTTCATCCCCCTCTACGCTCCGGAGCGCTTACTAAGCCCCGGAGACGTTTTGGGAGAGCGCTGTTGGTGCCCGCCGAGTCCCACGGACGTAGACCTCCTCCGTCCACGTTTTCAAGGGTCCCCCGCGTCGCCGTAGCGGTGGAACCCTGTTTTTTTCAGAGCTTCCCCCTCCGGTGCTCAGCAGGGGGCCGCCATGATCGATGGCGCTCAACCGGAAGTCCCCTGGCTCATTCACTCTCACTGTAGTGCTGGCTGTGCGAATCCGATCCGAGCCGCCGGGTCGCCGCCCACTGTGGAGGGGAGGGTGCCAGGCATGCGGTGCGGTGCGGAGAGAGAGCGAGGGACTATCTGGGGGAGGGACAGTGCAGCAGGGGGGGGCACAAATTACTTGCCTTGCCCCGGGTGCTGACAACCCACGCTACGCCACTGTCTTGGGGAAATGTGTATGATAATCATATATTTGTGAAAATAACGTACAGAAATGATTTATATTGGGCAAAGTTGTCTGTCTTCTGCTTGAAGACCTCCACTGAGCAAGAGCCTATCATTCCTTTAGCTAACTGGACCCAAGGTCAAACTGCTGTTACTGTGAAGAGGTTTCTCCTAACGTTCAGCTGAAATGAAAGCAAATGTAAAGGTAAAGGGACCCCTGACCATTAGGTCCAGTCGTGACCAACTCTGGGGTTGCGGCGCTCATCTCGCTTTTATTGGCCGAGGAGCCGGTGTACAGCTTCCGGGTCATGTGGCCAGCATGACTAAGCCGCTTCTGGCGAAACCAGAGCAGCACACGGAAACGCTGTTTACCTTCCCGCCGGAGCGGTACCTATTTATCTACTTGCACTTTGACGTGCTTTCGAACTGCTAGGTTGGCAGGAGCAGGGACCGAGCAATGGGAGCTCACCCTGTCGTGGGGATTCGAACCGCCGACCTTCTGATCTGCAAGTCCTAGGCTCTGTGGTTTAAACCACAGTGCCACCAACGTCCCGAAAACAAATGTAGCAAATAATTTAAAAAGGACATTCTTTGCACTGTAAAAATGATCATTTAGAAAGGAGATTTGATCAGGCATACTTCCAAGCTTTTTTCTCTACAACCTTAAGGTCTGGAAACTTGCGTCTTTTTCAACAAAAAAGAAAACTGTGGTCCTAAGGCTGCCAAATTCTGCACTGTTACCAGATGCCGGACTTGTGTTGTCATTCGTGGGGTCACCTTATGCACGGGTTACGTAGGTGCTGTTTTTATGGAGACCAAAGATCAGCCGGCTGCATTCTGACATGCATTCCTTCTCCTGCTCTTGCCTGCCTTTTTTCCTTCCCTGCCTGGTGAGCATACAGCCTTTCATTCATTCAAAGGTCTAGCTTTAAAAGCCAGATCCGAAGCTTCTTCTTTTAAATTCCAGGACAGCCAGAGTAACCTTTGATTCCACACTTCAGTTTTCAAATGGAAAGACTGCAGGAAGAAGCCGACAACGGGGGGAAAGGGCAGAAACAGACAAACAGAGTAATAAAAGCCGGGGTTGGAGAGCCTCCTCTTTTGCTACATTCCACAAGTCCTAAATATTTCCAATTTTTCATAGTTCTCTGTCCCAAGAGCTGCAAAGTGGTGTGTGTTTTTTTTGTTTTTAAATAAACCTGGACTTGCCTTGATTCAATAAAAACTATAGATGCATGCAGTTAAAAGTAAAAAAATAAAAAATTCTTTGCTTTAAATCTCTCTCTACTTCCCGGTGCATTTAAAAATATATTACTTCTAACCGCTTTAGAGAAAACTAGGAAAGTAGTATCTATTAATATTTAATTGAATCAGATCCTTCCAACTCCCTGCTGCAACCACGTGATTTGCCTTTGTCTTGATAAAGAAGAGTGCTTCCTTTTCGCCGCCATATACATATTTGATTTCTTTGTGCACGTAGCTAGATCTGAGCCCTGCACAATTGCCTTACTTAAACTGCGTATGAGGAACCTTAGATGTCCCTCCCCATATGTGGTTTACTAGTGTCAGGAATCCACTCCCTAGGTTCGGAAATGTCTATAAATTAACTCTCCAAGGGCGCACTAGCAAATCCTATGATCTGATCGCTTGCACATTTCCTAGGTAAAGCGCTGTCTGCCAGGACAGCTGAGGCAGCTATGTATTATTTAAACATTGACTGGGAGGGAGAGGAACACACCACCATGCATTAATCAGGGTCATGCGTATGAATTTGCTTATTGCCAAGAGAGCTTTGATAGGCGCGAGGAGCCCCCAAACACTCAGCGGGACAGAGGAAGATCCCTGCTGGGTCAGACAAAAGGCCTATCCGGTCCAGCATCGTGGAATCGTGGAACTGTAGAGTTGGAAAGGATCGTGAGGGTCATCTAGTCCAACCCCCTGCAATGCAGGAATCATTTGCCCAGCATGGGGCTCGAACCCACAACCCCAGGATTAAGAGTCCCATGCTCTACCTGGGCTTCCTTGGGAGGACGGGTGGAATATGTATACATACATATATGTTAACTCAGATGTGCTGGCAGGAATGTGAGTTTAAAGATGTAAGGAAAGACCTATAGCTCAGTGTTAGACAGAATGTCCCAGGTTCAAACATCGGCATCTCCAAGCGGATCTGGGAAGATTCCGTCTGAAATCCTGAAGAATAGCTGCTGGTTAGAGGAGACAATGCTGAGCAAGATATACAGTGGTACCTTGGTTCTCAAACTTTTGGAAGTCCATTCCAAAAGCAAAGCATTACAAAACCAAGGCGTGCTTTCCCATAGAAAGTAATGCAAAACGGATTAATCCACTGCAGGCTTTTAAAAACAACACCTAAAACAGCAATTTACCATGAATTTTACTATCTAGCGAGACCATTGATCCATAAAATGAAAGCAATCAACAATGTACTGCAGTCACACGACCAATCAATCAGTAGCTGAACTGGGGTCCACACAGTCACACACAAAAAGAGCCTCAAAAACAAAAACGCAAAATAAATAGCAAAAACAGACAGACCTCAGCGTAACACTCAAAACGGAAGCGTGGCACTCAAAACAGAGCATGTTTGGCTTCCAAAAAAAGTTCACAAACCGGAACACTTACTTCCGGGTTTGCAGCATTTGGGTTCCAAGTTGTTCAAGTACCAATGTTAGGTACTGAGTTGAATAGGATCCAAAATGCAGCAGTCTGATTGGCCCTAGAACAATAGGGTCCAGAATGCAACAGTATGATTGGTCCACAGGAGCCATCCAATCCAGCTCCAGGTGGAAGTGAATCTGCAACCTGATTGGCCTACAGGTGAATCCTGGAATTAGCCAATCACATGGGGCCCATTGTGTAAATGATGTATTTAAAGCAGACATTCCAGGGGAACTTCCATTCCTCCTCACCACTATTAGCTGAATAAAGAGCATGAAATCCACTCTCGACTCCGAGTATATTTCAACCAAGGTGTTTGAGAACCAAGGTACCACTGTACTGTGCTTCTGACTCAACACAAGGCCACGCCCTATGTCCCAGGAAGCCTACGGATATGAGACAGGAGCCCAGGACATTTCAACAAAGTCCTGTAATCCCTCATCACTTAGCAGGAATATGCATATTGTGATTTCACCCCGATACATTTGAAAGTATAAGACATGCATTCAAGCATTTTGTTTCAAATCTATGCCAGGCAAGGGGTCCTCTATCATCCCCCCCCCCCATGGCCAGGATCCAAGTTCAGCATTTTTGTTTGTTGTTGTCTTTGTGGAGGGAAGCAATTAAATTTTTTAAAAAACCAAAAATGATTCTGACTTAATTCAAAAAAGAAATCTTTTCAGGCTTGGAGCCCAGCACAGGAAGTTACAATCCAGCCCAAATATTTTTGAGCTTAGCTGTAAACCCCTGAAAAGTAAGAGTTTATAGGCGTGAGTGCTGACAGATCCTCTGCTATTGTGGTACAAATGGTTCTGCTCCGATTACATCATTTTCCTTTGTACTCATGTGGGAGAAACGGCCCTTTATTTATGCAGCGTTTGGTTCTTCCAGCTGAAATTGTGGCAGAGAAATTGCATCGAACTCCACCCTGAATCTGATACGAATTATTGCACTTGAGCAAGAAGAAGGTGTGGGCAGGCGTTTTGGATTTCACCAACTTGCAGATATTCGGTCTCTCCTATTTATTTTCTTTAAGCTTCTGTGCACTCGTCTAGCAATGTCTTACGCACCCTGCAGAGACCCCAGTAGATTTGGGACTCGCCCACCCAGAAAACGCTCCTTGCGAGATTTCGGTGGAGGCGACAACTTCACACGAACGCTTTCGCACAGGTGGAGCTGCCCTAAAATCTCTCTTAAAATAAACGGGGAAGGTTGAGGGTCTGGGTTGGAGAAGGGCTTGAATCAAACATTATGGGAGAGCTGTGCTCGCCATTTCCCCCCACAGTGGCTCATGTGGAAATGTCCTGTATCAGTGGAGCACCTGCTTGGAGGCCAGCATGTAAGATGCTGTAGGTCTTGAATTCGGGACTCTGCAAGCAGGACCCATATGCCTTGAACTCTGTACCACTATGGTTGCCTGTCAGCACTGCACTCTGCTGTGCTTCAGTGTCACCACTGCAAATTGCCAGAATGTGTTATTATAGGCACAGAAACCATCCATGTGTCCCTATTTTCCAGGGACAATCCCAGATTTACAGTTTCTGATTTAATCCTGGAATGTCCCGCCTTTCCTTGTTGTTGTTTAGTCGTTTAGTCGTGTCCGACTCTTCATGACCCCATGGACCAGAGCACGCCAGGCACTCCTGTCTTCCACTGCCTCCCGCAGTTTGGTCAAACTCATGCTGGTAGCTTGGTCAGACTCATGTTTGTAGCTTCGAGAACACCGTCCAACCATCTCGTCCTCTGTTGTCCCCTTCTCCTTGTGCCCTCCATCTTTCCCAACATCAGGGTCTTTTCCAGGGAGTCTTCTCTTCTCATGAGGTGGCCAAAGTATTGGAGTCTCAGCTTCACGATCTGTCCTTCCAGTGAGCACTCAGGGCTGATTTCCTGAAGAATGGATAGGTTTGATCTTCTTGCAGTCCATGGGACTCTCAAGAGTCTCCTCCAGCACCATAATTCAAAAGCATCAATTCTTCGGCGATCAGCCTTCTTTATGGTCCAGCTCTCACTTCCATACATCACTACTGGGAAAACCATGGCTTTAACTATACGGACCTTTGTTGGCAATGTGATGTCTCTGTTTTTTAAGATACTGTCTAGGTTTGCCATCGCCTTTCTCCCAAGGAGCAGGCGTCTTTTAATTTCGTGACTGCTGTCACCATCTGCAGTGATCATGGAGCCCAAGAAAGTAAAATCTCTCACTGCCTCCATTTCTTCCCCTTCTATTTGCCAGGAGGTGATGGGACCAGTGGCCATGATTTTCGTTTTTTTGATGTTGAGCTTCAGACCATATTTTGCGCTCTCCTCTTTCACCCTCATTAAAAGGTTCTTTAATTCCTCCTCACTTTCTGCCACCAAGGTTGTGTCATCTGCATATCTGAGGTTGTTGATATTTCTTCCGGCAATCTTAATTCCGGCTTGGGATTCATCCAGCCCAGCCTTTCGCATGATGAATTCTGCATATAAGTTAAATAAGCAGGGAGACAATATGCAGCCTTGCCGTACACCTTTCCCAATTTTGAACCAATCAGTTGTTCCATATCCAGTTCTAACTGTAGCTTCTTGTCCCACATAGAGATTTCTCAGGAGACAGATGAGGTGATCAGGCACTCCCATTTCTTTAAGAACTTGCCATAGTTTGCTGTGGTCGACACAGTCAAAGGCTTTTGCATAGTCAATGAAGCAGAAGTAGATGTCTTTCTGAAACTCTCTAGCTTTCTCCATAATCCAGCGCATGTTTGCAATTTGGTCTCTGGTTCCTCTGCCCTTTCGAAATCCAGCTTGCACTTCTGGGAGTTCTCGGTCCACATACTGCTTGAGCCTGCCTTGTAGAATTTTAAGCATAACCTTGCTAGCATGTGAGATGAGTGCAATTGTGCGGTAGTTGGAGCATTCTTTGGCACTGCCCTTCTTTGGGATTGGGATGTAGACTGATCTTCTCCAATCCTCTGGCCACTGCTGAGTTTTCCAAACTTGCTGGCATATTGAGTGTAGCACCTTAACAGCATCATCGTTTAAAATTTTAAATAGTTCAGCTGGAATATCATCACTTCCACTGGCCTTGTTATTAGCAGTGCTTTCTAAGGCCCATTTGACTTCACTCTCCAGGATGTCTGGCTCCAGGATGTTTATTTGGTTAGAAGAGTGCAAATTTCAAGGGATAGCTGCGATTCAGCTTGTGTACTGGTTCAGCATGTGCGAATATGACGGAATTCCTCCCCATCCCTGATCAGAGATGATGGGAGGCGATGCCTCTGAGTTTCTAAAGCCACAGAAATACCCTGGACCTCTTTCCAGCCCCTGTCCCTGGAAACTGAGCATGGAGTAGATAGTCGTGTCCTCCTGCTCGGAGAACGAAAGAGCCAAACGTGATATCACTTATATAATGCGAACAGCCCTTCATCATTTATTTAGCATATAAATAAATAAAGCACAAGGAAACGGCAGAAGCCGCGATGAGTCTGGCGGATTAAACGCGGGCCACCAGACAGTTTCCTCCTTCTTTTTTTGCAGCTTTTCTGATCTGGCTGTTACGACACTTAAGCATCCAGATTTGGTGGCTGAAAGGACCTTTTACCATCTGTCAGCTGCCACCATCCCTGGGCTGGAAAATCCTGGCCACAGGGTTATCGATGCCCTCAGGGGTACCATCTCACCCTCAGGATTGTGGGTGCCCAGCGCTGCTACGTGGATGCCCAATGTGACATACAAATGCCTGATGTGTGACATCACACACAATATGTCCCCTTTTCCCTGGGAGCTCCACCCCCCAGAAAAGGGTGCCTTGCTGGCTGGCTGCAGAGGGCAGTGCTGAATTGCTTCTCTCTCGGGGGCAACGCTTTTTTCATTGACTTTGTGGGTGCCCGGCCCCCACATTTACCGTATTTTTTGCTCCATAAGACACATTTTTTTTCCTCCTAAAAAGGCAGGGGAAATGTCTGTGCGTCTTACGGAGTGAATGTGTGGTCAATCGCTGGCTCCCTTTCTGGCTCTGCCCCTTGGCCCAGGCCTCCATTGTTGAATGTTCTGCAAGTGACTGGCTGATTAGATTACCTGTCTGGAAAATGTAGAATCAGTTCCCTTCCTTTCCTAAAGAAGCTGCAGAACTGTGAGTTGAACCCCATTTAATATAGGATTTTTTCCCTTTGCTCCCTCATGCCCCATAGGAGTGGGTGGCCTTTACCAGCAACCAAGCTTTTAGTATGGTGGCCCCTGCCCTGTCGAACTCCTTGCCAATAGAAGTCAGTGGGAGTCTTCCCTGCTTTTGTTTAGACACCTTTTTCAAACTTGTACTTCTTAGACAAAACCTTTGGAACCTGGTTTATTCCCCGCCCCCCAATAGAATTTATTAAAGTTTGAAAGAAAATATACAAACGTTAATATTAAATACCCAATATCGTTTTGTCATAAGAAACCAATCTAAACAAAAATACAAACCCAAGGGGGGGCGGAGAAAAGAGTAAAAGAAAGAGAGAGAGAGAGAGAGAGAGAGAGAGAGAGAGAGAACTTCTGATTATTTGTCTGTCAGCTATATATAGACCAATATATAAACCAATATTTTCTTCAATCCTCAAACCCTGATATCATAAGTTTATTTTATTTTTCACGCAAAGAAGTCTATAAGGCATTTTCGATCTTTTGTAAATATCAACAATGATTTCCCCCTGCTTAAAGATGTCAGCTTTGCCATTCCAGCTAAGTCCCATAATTTTAACATCCATTTCTCCATGGTAGATAATGATGAATCTTTGGAAATGGTTTATTGACCTGTGACCAACGTTTTTGCTGATGTTATTATTGCAATATTGTGCTTCATGTTGAATATCGCCTTGTTATATGGAAGCGCCTCTTATATTTAAATAAATAAAACAAAGAATCAGGGACAGCCAATCGTTCCACGTACTTAGGCGATCTCTCCCTTCCCCCTTCCTCTCTGATCTGCACCTCCTTCCTCCTCCGCCTTTTGATCTGATATTCCAAAGTCTGCACTCCTCCTTGAAGTATAATAACACTCTTCCATCCATGGTACTCACATTCATGCTTTTTTAAAAAATAATAATTCACCAATTAATTTTTATTACTTTCCCAAATTTTTAACGGATTAACAACAAATTGCCGTAATTCAAATTTAACACAAATTTAAAAATTGACTTTCCACCCCCAGTTCAAGCTGCTTCTTTCCCCTCCCTCCTTTGCTGCTCACAATAAAATGTTTTATACGATTCATGCTGTGATCAAACAGCTTCTTAGAACAACTGGGTGGAGCCGGTGTTAATCTTTTATCGCTGAGGCAGTTCGTATGTTTCTCGTCCTTGTATCTCCTGCGGCTAAATGTAGGAGCCAGCTGAATAGAAAGTCATTGCATTTGAAGTGATCTGGAAGTTTGGCTCAAGGCAGGAATAGGCAAAATTGCAGCCGTCCAGATGTTCATAGAATCATAGAATCATAGAGTTGGAGGAGACCACAAGGGCCATTGAGTCCAACCCCCTGCCAAGCAGGAAACACCATCAGAGCACTCCTGACATATGGTTGTCAAGCCTCTGCTTAAAGACCTCCAAAGAAGGAGACTCCACCACACTCCTTGGCAGCAAATTCCACTGTCGAACAGCTCTTACTGTCAGGAAGTTCTTCCTAATGTTTAGGTGGAATCTTCTTTCTTGTAGTTTGGATCCATTGCTCCGTGTCCGCTTCTCTGGAGCAGCAGAAAACAACCTTTCTCCCTCCTCTATGTGGCATCCTTTTATATATTTAAACATGGCTATCATATCACCCCTTAGCCTCCTCTTCTCCAGGCTAAACATGCCCAGCTCCCTTAGCCGTTCCTCATAAGGCATCGTTTCCAGGCCTTTGACCATTTTGGTTGCCTTCCTCTGGACACGTTCCAGTTTGTCAGTGTCCTTCTTGAACTGTGGTGCCCAGAACTGGACACAGTACTCCAGGTGAGGTCTGACCAGAACAGAATACAGTGGCACTATTACTTCCCTTGATCTAGATGCTATACTCCTATTGATGCAGCCCAGAATTGCATTGGCTTTTTTAGCTGCCCCGTCACACTGTTAGCTCATGTCAAGTTGTGGTCAACCAAGACTCCTAGATCCTGTTGGACTCCTCTGCCCAAGCCAGCATCCGGGATGATGTCAGGTCAGGGATGATGGGAGTTGGAGTCCGGCAACATCTGCCAGCCACTTGGTCCTCGGTGTCTAATCTGTGATGACTCATTCCCATATGCAGTGGTCTCCAGGAGGGCCAGATTTGATGAAGTGAAGGGCCATGAGGGCCGACCAAAGTTCTTAACCTTTTTTTAGGATTGAAGTTGATGAGCTTTTTAAAAGGATTTTACTCCAGGAAATATACTGCCACAGGGGCCAGATTAAATCGACTGCCGGGCCGGATTAGGCCCCCGAAATGGACTTTGGACATGCCCGTCATATGGAGTACATCACTTGATGCTTCTGTCATCAAGTGACAACCAGCTGTGCCATTTGGACTGGTGTTATGCTCTATTTGCATGTCAAGGCCCCAAGCCCCTGCTATTTGATGAATAATAAAACACACGGACACCAGTATTTTGGGTTAATGGGATAATTAAGGCCACAACGTTATTGGTAACAGAATGTGAGTGGTGTTGGCTTAGGCACTGGAATTGAACCGACTATATCTGACTCCTGCCCACCATGCAAGTACCGTATTTTTTGCTCTATAAGACTCACTTTTTCCCTCCTAAAAAGTAAGGGGAAATGTGTGTGCGTCTTATGGAGCAAATGCAGGCTGCGCAGCTCTCCCAGAAGCCAGAACAGCGAGAGGGATTGCTGCTTTCACTGCGTAGTGGACCGGCCCCCTGCTGAAAAAGTTTGCTGACCCCTAGGATATAGGATATCCTATACCCACTTACATGTCATTACGCCACATTGAAATCAATGGAATTTTACAACTATGTTAATCAGATATTATTTATCAGATCAGATAAGGTACTCCAGATATCATTCTCCCTACTTTGTTCTAAACCAAAGACAGGAGACCAGATGGTTGCTGGAATACAGCTTCCAATAACCCCGCCCACTGACTGGGGTTGATGAAAGCTGGAGTCCCAACATTTTCAGGACTGGGTTTCCCATCCCTGATTCAGAATAAGCTTTAGCTATGGTAAACCCCAGGCCAATGGAAGTTTTGTGGGAAATAATGATTGGCCAAGAACTCAAACAAGGGATAATGAATCAGATTCATTAGTGGCCTTGTTCTTTGTGAGCATTAATGCTCAATTAATCAATATTCCGCTTCCACTCATGCTAGTTGCAATGCTTGGGGGATGGTTTTTTGTTTGTTTGTTTTGATATAATCGTATACAATTAATGAAGCGCTTTTTTTCTCCAAGTGAAATCTGAATTTAATTGTAAGGCTTTATTGGGAACGATACAATGAAGTATTCATTAATTCAAAGAGTCTCTTTTCATTTACATGTGCGGGGATCCTGATTTTTCTTTCTAGGCATGAAATATACTCAGTCGCAAAGTGATTTCATGCTCTTTATTCAGCTCATAGTGGTGAGGAGAAATGAAAGTCCCCTCAAAGTATCTGCTTTATATACATTATTTACACAATGGGCTGCACGTGATTGGCTAATTCCGGAATTCTACTGTAAGCCAATCAGGTTGTGGATTCACTTCTATCTGGAGCATGATTGGGTGGTTCCTGCCAACCAATCATACGCTGCATTGTTCTAGGACCAATCAGACTGCTGCATTCTGAATCCTATTCAACTCAGCACATAACAAGGCATTATTAAAATAATATTTGCTACAGACTGTAAAATGCTACATATTTCTATAGGGAATTGGCTCTCCCTTAGGGCAACATTCCTGCAAAGCACATCATTTATGCTGAAAACTGTGGTAGGATTTGGCAGCTTACAGCTGTAGGCAGGATGGCAGCCTAGGTCTTTAACAAATGCTGTTTGATGTCTTTCATTTAAATGGTAAATCACACAGTGCGGCATTCAGTTTAAGCTTGTACAAAGGAGCGTGGGATGCAGAACGGATAATAATACGTGTGAAATATTCCCCCCTTTCTGCCTTACTTGTTTTGTAATTCTGGATCGTGAGCATGTTGACCTTCAGGAAAATGCACACTTTGCTGAATGCACAGAAAAGCTGTCTACCGTATTTTTCGCCCTATAGGATGCACTTTTCCCCCTCCAAAAATTAAGGGGAAATGTGTGCGCGTCCTATAGAGCGAATGCAGGCTGAGCGGCTAAGCCCAAAGCCAGAACAGGGAGGCGGAGCGCTACACAGCGCTCTGTCTCCCTGTTCTAGCTTGGGGATGGCTGCGCAAAGCCACCGCAGGGCAGCGGGGTGCCTTCACCCCGCTGCTCTGCGGAGGCTTTAAAGGCTGTGCTCCGGGGGCTTCAGGCAGCTATCCGCAAGCCTGTTGTGCTCCGAACTCCTGCTGCGCTCTGAAGGCTTGCGGATAGCCGTCTGAAGCCAGGAGAGCGAGAGGGATCGGTGCGCACCAACCCCTCTTGCTCTCCAGGCTTTGCTTCGCTGGAGAGGCGCTGCACAGTTTTCCCGCCCTGTGTAGTGCCCCTTCGGCGAAGCGGGAGGAGAAATAGAAGGGGCTCCATTTCTCCTGCCAGTTCGCTGAAGGGGCGCTGAGCAGAGAGGGGGAGAATTCCCCCCCCCGTTCTCCCCCTCCTGTGGTCCGGTGAGTCCTATGGTCCGGTGCGTCCTATAGAGCATAAATACAGTATGTGCTGCAGCTGAGTTGCAGAACACATGACTTGCATGCAAATGGTGGCAGGATCAGTTACCTCTGTGTAGAGCTGAGAAAGACTCTGCTTTACAACCTTGAGACAGCCAGTGTAGATCAGAGGTGGCTAACTTGTGATGCTCCGGAGCTTGCTAGACCACTTAGGAGGCTGCCTTGTACCAAGTCAGTCCATGGGTCCATCTACTTCAGTGTTGTCTACACTGGCTGGCAGCAGCTCTCTGGGGTTTCAGGTGGCGACTCTTTCCCAGCCCTTCCTGGAGAGGCCAAAGGGATTGAACCTGGGACCTTCTGCATGCAATCAGATGCTCGGCCACTAACCTGCGGACCATCCCTGTACACCATAGCTGTCAACTTACAAATCTGAAAATAAGGGACCAGCAGCCTTGAAAATAAGGCATCAGAAGCCAAATTAAGGGATTTCCTTTTCCCACACCATGTGCCCCCGCTCCAGACAGACCTTTTCCCCAGCAAGGGTGAGTGGGCCATCGATGATGTATCCGTCCAATTTCGAGCACAGGTATGTTCAGCTTCTGAGCCCCTCCGAGCCAAAGGCAGAAAGCCCAGCCAGGAGCCAAACAAAGCTTCAAGTGGTGGTTACCACAGCACAGCAACCTGGCAAAGGGGATGCAGCAAGGAAAACCACCGTCACCTCTCCACTGGGAAGCGCTGAGCAAAGGCGAGTCCCCAGGCAACACGGCCGATTTGATCGGCACAAGGCATGCAAGCTCCACCCCCCCAGTTGTTCTTAGACTCCTTATTGGGTGAGCAATGCAGCCAAGCAACACAGTTGGAGCCTCCCTCCTCCCTGGCCGGCAGGGAGGGAGGGAGAGAGAGGAGCTGCTTCCTTTGAAACCCGGGAAATTTATGGGATATCATCAATCCGGGACAGCAGCGGGACACGGCACTGGGATAAGGGAGTTTCCCGCCAAATAAGGGACAGTTGACAGCTATGCTGTACACTACAAATCCCATCATCCCTGTCTACTGATCAGGCTAGCTGGGGGGCTGTTGGGAGTTGGAATCCAACAGCATTTGGAGGACCACAGATGAACCACCTCAGCTGCAGACAATACTGAGCTAGAGAAATATGTGGTCTGATTCAGTGCAAGACAGCTGCCCAGATGTCAGAGGCCAGGCTGAGGAGTACTGCTCTGATGAGGAATGGTGGGAACCTCACCCTCACCCTCGCCCTGCTCCTGACCAGGATCCTGAAGCTGCCCAGCAGCAGTTGAGCAGTATAGATTTGGAACAGCGGTTTGCAGAGGGGCATAGTTCTGAAGACAAAAGTTGGGACGAACTGGAAGGGAGAGAGCTAACAGACACTCTCTCTTGCTGAAAAGTGTCCAGCCTATCAGTCCGAGGTCACGGAGAGCAGATTAGGTGACTAGCACGTGGTTGCGAGATCAGGTTGCAAGACACGGAAGTGACTAGGGGGGAAGTGGGTGGAAACCTTAATTGGGGACACCATCATTCCGAGAGTGGCTGCTTTGTTCTTTTGCTGTGATAACTAAAGACTCTTTAAACAGTAAGCGACTCTTTTCTCTTTGTCCTGCTTATCTACGGCCAAAGGGGGGGGGAGGAAGCCGAGTCCCCAAAGCCTGACACTTGTTGTTGTTGTTTAGTCGTTTACTCGTGTCTGACTCTTCACGACCCCATGGACCAGAGCACGCCAGGCACTTCTGTCTTCCACTGCCTCCCACAGTTTGGTCAAACTCATGCTGGTAGCTTCGAGAACACTGTCCAACCATCTCGTCCTCTGTCGTCCCCTTGTGCCCTCCATCTTTCCCAACATCAGGGTCTTTTCCAGGGAGTCTTCTCTTCTCATGAGGTGCCCAAGGTACTGGAGCCTCAGCTTCAGGATCTGTCCTTCCAGGGAGCACTCAGGGCTGATTTCCTTCAGAATGGATAGGTTTGATCTTCTTGCAGTTCATGGGACTCTCAAGAGTCTCCTCCAGCACCATAATTCAAAAGCATCAATTCTTCAGCGATCATCCAGCCTGACACTATATGAAACAAAAATAGATGGAAAATATGGTATGGACAAATAAATCATATGTCATGAAAGATGCCACAATTTCCACTGTGCCTCATTTCCAAAAGAAAACATGGGCCCCAAGTAAGTGTGGCAGAAACCCCTGGGATCTCCCATTGCTTGGAGTCTGGGCTGGCCTGCAACATTATTAAAGTCCATGGCAAAATTCCTGCTGATTTTAATGGTGCTGGATCTCAATCAATGCGTATTTTATATAGTGGGTTGTTATGGATTTCATAAAGCCCTCTCTGCAGACACTGATATAGCATATAAACACACACAAATACATTATCATCACTGTAGTCGGAAAGGTCTGGCAGGGTCAACACATTAAGTCTCAACCAGAAAGCAGACAAAATTAAAAAGCATGTTATTAAAATTCAACAATGGGCACCAAAAGGTTAGGAAATGTCAGGATTCTGCCTAGTCTTAATGCAAAGCCTTTGGGGTATATATGCACCACAATATTTCATCAAAAAATCAATGCTCTCTCCTTCTTTGCTTCCATTACGCTGATTTTCAGCACCAGCTAAGTGAGAAATTTGCATCCTGTTTACTCCAGAGAAACCCTATTATTAGTATCTTCCATCCTGCGGATTGGTGGTTTACTTCTGAGCTCTGATTCCCCCAAACACACCACATACGAAGGCAATGCAGACAAAGTCAGTGATTGATTACAAACCATGAACCATGAGTCTGAGCAGATCGTAGTAACTACCTATTGTTCAAATAAACTTTCCGCACACAGGAATAGACTGGAAAGAGAAGTTGCTTAATTGCAACTTATTACCAAACTTAAAACCATGGGTAGGCAAACTAAGGCCCGGGGGCCGGATCCGGTCCAATCACCTTCTCAATCCGGCCCCCGGACAGTCTGGGGATCAGAGTGTTTTTACATGTGTCCTTTTATTTAGAATGCATCTCTGGGTTATTTGTGGGGCATAGGAATTTGTTTATTATTATTTTTTCAAAATATAGTCCGGCCCCCCACAAGGTCTGAGGGACAGTGGACCGGCCCCCTGCTGAAAAAGTTTGCTGACCCCTGCTTAAAACCATGAAGAGACCTGGTCCAAAAAGAGACATTGGATTATCATCTCATTATACATGATAAAGCTATTTTTAGCCATCTCACCCCTTGCTTTTTTCCTGTAAGACCTGTTGCAGTCATTAACAGTCGTCAACAGGTTTACCACACCTATCAGCCAATCACCCATTCCCACCATCCTTCTGAGTAATGCGCCTCCCCACCCTCTCACTATATATAAGGGTCTGGTGACTTCTTTTTCAGTGTATCTGAAGAAGTGTGCATGCACACGAAAGCTCATACCAATAACAAACGTAGTTGGTCTCTAAGGTGCTACTGGAAGGATTTTTTTAATTTTGTTTCGACTACGGCAGACCAACACGGCTACCTACCTATAACTAGCACATAGCATGGAACATTCATGGTAAATGTTATTAGGCAGTTTTCAGTCTTGTTCTTAACCCTGCAAACACGAGAGACACAGGTTGCCATGCTAGCTGCAACTGATGGGAGTTGGAGTACAACAGCATCTCATGGGCACCATGTTGGCTGTCCCTGACTTAAGACAACGGGCTGTGTCACAAAATTACTCCCGGATCATTATACTGAGCACTCCCTATTCAGACTAAAACTTTCCAGGGAAGAGCTCAAGTCTTCCCTAGAAATTACCACGAAGGGTGATCCACTTCATGTCACGAGAACCATGGACTGAAAGGAATTGAATGTGTAGCTCTCAAGACTTGGGGAGCCTTGTCTGCTGAAGCGGAATGCTTTCATCTGTCGATGCCCTTAAAGTCAAAATCTGCCTGTCTCTGCTGCCATGGAAACCAAATTCACCCGTTTGGCAAAAATGGGGAGGCTGGTGTTAAGTTGTCCATGCCTCCTCTTTCTAAAGGATTGAGGAAACCCAGGACACCGTGCTGGGCAAAGCCTACGAGGCTATTAATCGCATAAGATCACAGGGAATACATGACATCTCTCTACAGCAGCGGTGGGCAGAATGCAGAGAGGGTTCTACTGGTACATCTCTGGATGATTTGTAGGAATGGGCAATAATTTGTTTGTTTTTTCTTTTTACTCCCAACTGTTTAGCAGTAGAAACGACAAAAAAAGGTTTCCCCGCTCATGGAGCCTCAGCTTCAGGATCTGTCCTTCCAGTGAGCACTCAGGGCTGATTTCCTTCAGAATGGATAGGTCTGATTTTCTTGCAGTCCATGGGACTCTCAAGAGTCTCCTCCAGCACCATAATTCAAAAGCGTCAATTCTTCGGTGATCAGCCTTCTTTATGGTCCAGCTCTCACTTCCATACATCACTACTGGGAAAACCATAGCTTTAACTATACGGACCTTTGTTGGCAAGGTGATGTAGACGCCCCTATATATAAGACTCCCCCCTATTTGGGGGGGGACTCAGTTCTAAGAAAATGAGAGGAGATGGCCCAAAGTTGTTGAGCCTTTCCCTCCATGCAGCTGGCGGCAGGATACACTCCCTAGTTCGGTTCCCGGTTGGCCAGAGGGCACCTTCCCCCCTTCTGCTGCACACAGGAAACAATCCAGGGAGTGCTTCCCACGCACAGCGGCATCAGGGAAAGCTGCACGCCGCCAGCCAGTGCCCCCAGATCTCTCCCCATGTGCAGCAGCATCTCCTCCCCCATGCCACTACCCAGTTTTTTGACATTTTTGTGTCAAAAAACCTCGTCTAATACATGGAAAAATATGGAATATACAACCTGAGCCTATGATGAAGAGGTTCACAGCATAAACATTCCAAGAGGGCCTTGCTTCGTCCATAGGTACAGCCCTGAATCCAAATTGTCATCAGCCACTCTGCTCTGCCTGCTGCTTTGCGTCTCAGTCACAGAACTCTCTAACCTCTGATTTTATCTTCTAACTAATTCTGGGTTAAGAGAGAAGCCCTTCCCATTTGCTGTCTAGCACAGAGCCCCCTCTCTTTGGCTTACCTTATGTCCTGTCATCTTCCTTTAGTTCCCCTAATGGCCCATCACCCCAGGCAATTTCCTGGGCACCGGAATCTTAACCTAGCTTAGTTATAGCTATAACATTCAAATGGAAGCATGGGAGAGGCTCTGGAGGGAAGATTTTAAATTTACGTCATGTTACGATCTAAAAGAAAACTGTATGAAAATGCTTTACAGGTGGTATTTGTCAAATTAGCCAAAATGTTTAGATCTAGGTCAAACGCCTGTTAGAAATGCAGGGAGGCGGGAGGCACATTAATCCACATGTGGTGGAACTGTAAAAAGATCAGAGAGTTTTGGAAAATGATCTGTAACGAACTTAAGAAAATGTTTAAACACTTTCCCTAAAAAGCCCAAAGCCTTCCTGCTAGGAATTATGGGTAACGGAATCCCAAAGAAGTTCAGGAGAGTTTTCATGTACTCCACAGTAGCTGCCAGAATTCTAATCGCAAAAAGGGGGAAGTTATCCCATTCAAATCAGACTGGCAAAATAAATTGAGAGAGTATGCTGAACTTGTGAGAATATCAGCAAGGTTACGAGATGTTACAGATGAAAAATTTATTAGAGAATGGGACATATATAGAGCTTACCTGAAAGAAAATTGCCAAAATATCAATCCGTTGGTAGGTCTTGATTGAGTTTCTGCGTGTAATAGGACAACTTTATAAATTTAAAGCAATCAGATTAATGTAGAGAAGATAAAGTTAAGTGTGTAACTAAAGAATGTGGTTTGGGAACACAATGGGGAGATTGGAGGTCATGCCAGATTTAATCACAAATTGATGTACACAATAAGTAACAATTTCGAAATGAATGTTTGTTTATTTTTACGTTGTCTTTAACATCTATTGACTATTCACGTTATACAGTTTTAAAAACAATAAAGCAGTTTAAAAAACCAAAACAAAACCTAGCTTAATTAGCTGCTAACATTTGCTGATTCCAGGGGATTCAAAGTGTCTAGCACACAGCTTGATGCACACAGGTCTGGCTTGAAACACATGGGTCTAGCACCCAGTTTTAACACGCCAAGCATTGATTAAATTCTAACACCTACTGGAGCCAGGAATTTACAGGAGTCTGGAACTCACAAATGCATAAGATGTGGACTGTCCCCCATTTTGAAACTGCTGTATTATGGAGTCGGTGAATTAGTCCATCAAGTCCAGTATCCCCTGCTCTTGACGGACAGCAGCTGGTTTCTCCCACCATTCCTCTGTGTCCAATGACAAAGAAGGGGTTAAATGCCACAACCACATAAGATCAGGCCATTGAAATTACCTAACCTGGGGAGAAAACAGTAAAGACCTTATGAAGAGAGCACAGCAGAGGTTATATTTTCTGAGAATCCTCCGGAAAAATAATCTCTCAAAGGAGCTGTTGATGGCAGTTTACCATTGTACTGTGGAGACTGTATTAACTTATGATCTGTGTGTGTGGTTTGGGAGCTGCACAGTCAGGGAAAAAGCAATGCTGTCCAGGGTTGTAAAGACTGCGGAGAGAATAACTGGGTGCACTCTTCCCACCTTGGATCAAATCTACGCTTCCAGGTGTCATAAGAAAGCTGCAGGATAGTGTGCACCCAGGAAATGATCTCTTTCAGCTTCTGCCTTCTGGAAGAAAGTACAGGGTTATAATGACCAGGACTAGCTGCCTGAGAAACAGTTTCTAGCCAAATGCGATTTTGGTTTTAAACGCAGTGTAAAGTAGTCTTCGTGGGAGTATATTGTATTTAATTATGGGGTATCGGAGTTTTTAGGGGGTTAACCAGGTTGGGATAGCAAGCTTGTTGGTTTTTGAATGTCTTATGTAGATTTTTTCAATTTCATTGTTCTGTATGGGACAATGACAATAAAGATTATCGTATCATATGCAAGGAAAAGAACCAGAACATCATGTATATAGAGAGCTCAGTTCTCCAAGCGCTGGTCCTCATGCAGAAAAAACAGCAACATCCACACAGAAGAGGCACTCTGGGGTAGAAGTACCACCCAAGGGGGGGAATTCTCAAAGGACTGGGCCCCCCAAATGGCCCAATGAAGACTCTTGAGGGAGAAGGGGAATGAAGTATTTATTTGTTCTATTTCACAGGATTTCTAAATTGTTTAGTTATTTTAAAAATCTCTAAATGGTATGTAAAGCACAACATAAGAACAATAAAATAAAAACAGCTAAATCATGAAAGCCAGGAAAACAGTTTTACGGGTAGTATTATGATAGTTGTAGACAGGAATTTATTACAAATAGGATCTCGTTTATGGGTTGAGGGAAACCTGGGGGGGGGGGGGGAATATGCGTCTGTCAGAGCTGGCTCCGGGTCCCAGCTCACCAAGGACCAACGCTAGCCGATCGTACAGTATCAAAGTCTTTATGGAAGAATAGTCTCCATTTACAAGTCTCAGCGTCCCAGCCCTACGTCTGGACTTTAGACCGGCGAAGCTCTGTCTGGATCTCCACCCCCTGTGCACCAGTTTAATACTCTAATCTTACTCCACCTCTTCCTTCTCTCTCTCTTCCTCTGGGTCTTACTACCCCCCGGGGTCTCATTCCTCCTGGACTCTTCCGACGCAGAGCTTGACCCCTCTGACTCCTCCCCCTCTCTTCGGCGGGCTTTAGGACCTGGCTCCCTACCCGGGCTGCCCACCTTGCCGCCCTCCTGTACATTTGAACTTGGCGCGCGCGCGCGTTTTACTTTCCGGATGACCGTTTCCTCGCTCCCTGACAAGGGTGTGGTCAGTCCTGCCTCACGTTCTCCCTCTGCCTGCGCGCTCCCTGATCCCGATGCCTTGGACTCCTCCCCCCTACTGCACTCTGGGGGGGACGCTGGTCCGGATTTCCAGCTGCTACTCTCTGAGTCCCCTCTGGCCCCTTCTTCCCGAGGTGTCCCCCTGGGCACTCCCCTTGCCCTGACCATGGGGGCCCCTTTCTGTGAATCCTCCGAGTCACTGGAGAGACTCAGAGACCTCGGACTACTGTCGCCGCTGACATTTCCTTCCGACTCCTCCCCCTCGCTCTCCGTTTCTTCCCTCTCCTGTGACTCTGCTCCTGAACCCCTGACAGCGTCTTTGCAAGATTGCTGAAGAAGGAATGTTTCACAAAGAGGGGAGGGAAGGCCACAGGGCTGGTGCAATGATGAAAAAATGCCAGGAGTAAAATTTCCCCAGATGACCCAAGTGATCTTTACGGATCGGGAAGAAATTTGATTTGGTCGAAAGGAGAACCTGCTAAATTAACATGAAATAGCTTGCAGAAATGTGTATAATGGGCAAAAATTGCATAAAGATAACTAAAAATACTGTATGCACTAAAATAATGCAAATTTTAAAATGAGGATTCTTTTCTTTTTTAAAAAAAAAATCACAAATTGATGCAGAAATGTGGAGAACTAGATTTAACAGTGGGATAAAGGGTGAGAAACTTGGAAAAACTGAAATGGGCAGTGAAATATACTCGGAGTCGAGTGTGAATTTCATGCTCTTTATTCAGCTCATACTAGCAATGAATGAAACTTCCCACAAAACATCTAGCTATATATACATTATTTACACAATGGGCCTTATGTGATTGGCTAATTCTGGGCTGCTCCTGTAGGCCAATCAGGTTGCAGATTCACTGGATTGGGTGGCTCCTGCGGACCAATCAGACTGCTGCATTCTGGATCCTATTATTCTAGGATTCAGCTCAGTTCATAACAGGCAGATACTGATTTTACAGGTCTATGCAGGGATAGGAGGTCTTTCGAACCGTTATAGGGAACCCGTGAAATACAGAAGCAGAGTGACTATTATACAGGAAATCTTGCAGTGCTCTAACTGGTCTGCCCTTTACTTTCTCCTTGCAGGAAGGCCTGGCTGACCAATGTCGGAAGCCCAAGCTCACGCATCGACCGGACTGATTTTGCTAATGAGAAAGAGATCACTAAACTTGAGTTCACGGGCTTTAGCACAAGATACTAGCCAAACAGAACAACACCAAGCTTATTGTACTGCTTATAGTAATTAATCAATTGAAATTACTGTTGATGTTATCATTATATTATTTACTTAATTGAAACGCTATAATAATATTAATTATAATAGTGATTGATTATTATTATATTGTTAGGTTTCTGCTTTTGCATGATAATGTTTCACGCTTCTCTGAAGTGCACAATCCAACTTTCTGGAACCTTCCTGAATGCTAGCAATTCTCCTGTTTGCATTCAGTAGGAACTGCTGTGCGCTGTAATTTTAGAGAGACATTTTTTGAAATATGACATCTTTACAACCACTGGCTCCCCCAAGCTGAAGCTGTCCCTACAGAGTTCAAAAAGGCAAATAGGAGCCTCTCTCGAGGCAAGTACTTAGCAAGCCCAACTAAGAGTGTGATTGCATTTCACAGTGGCTGTTTCCTCCTTCTAAAGAACAGCTGGGTTGGGTTGGGAAATGAAGTTGTGATGGAAGTGTCCCTCCTGAGGCTAATAGCAGTTTGGGGTGGTGTGATTTTCGCTGGGAATACGGCAATGCGAGAAAGGTTGACACACCAGGCTCCCAGTCCTGATCACACCACCACCCATGGCTGCTATTGGAAGAAAACATGGCACATTAATGCATTTAACATCTCATCCAGACTGACCTACAGCCCAACTCATAACAAAGCATTAAGCACACTGGTTCCAATAGGATAACTGCATCAGGTTGTGCCCTTGGCAGTTATTGCTGTGTTTATTTACAGAACAACCGTACCCATCTTTACTTGGAAGTAAGTACCACTGCATCCAGTGCGGCTTACTCCCGGGTAAGTGCTGAGTTCTTCACTATAGGGTTCCTCAGCTGTATCTGGTTGGCTTCACATCACAGAAACTACAACACCTTCTCTGTCTCTCTCTTCCCTCTGGCCTATCTTTCAATATGTTTACCTTGCATTCTGATCCAAGTGACTTAGACAATGTTAAAACAATATGAAAACTACCCAGTGCCCTTAGTTCTCTTCTTTGAATGACTACTCCTTTGCAGCAGTAGCTGCAGGCCGTTTAGCAACAAGAACACAGTTCTTTCGAGGAAGGAAAGTGGCAATAGCCAATCAGAACTGCAAACTGCAAAACATGCTTTGCTCTTCTTCGCGAACCTTCATTGCTTGAATCCAGGGTTCATCCATCTATAACAGGAAAAACCCAAAACTGTTCCCAATTGCCTGATGGAAATGTGGAAAATGAATTAAATAAAAAGAAAATAAAAAATGTGTTTCAGTCTTATCTCTGTTTTAAAGGTAAAGGGACCCCTGACTGTTAAGTCCAGTTGTGAACGACTCTGGGGTTGCGGCGCTCATCTCGTTTTATTGGCCGAGGGAGCCAGCGTTTGTCTGCAGACAGCTTCCGGGTCATGTGGCCAGCATGACTAAGCCGCTTCTGGCGAACCAGAGCAGCGCACGAAAATGCTGTTTACCTTCCCGCCAGAGTGGTACCTATTTATCTACTTGCACTTTGACGTGCTTTCGAACTGCTAGGTTGGCAGGAGCTCACCCCGTTGCAGGGATTCGAACTGTGACCTTCTGATTGGCAAGCCCTAGAATCTGTGGTTTAGACCTCATGCAAATTCCTTACTAACCCTAGCAATGTGCTGAACATGCCATGTGAAAATTATGAACAGAAATTTTGATGGTTGTTTTGCACTTGTATCAATAAGCACTCATGATAACATGAAGGAGATTTTGATGCACCATAGTCAAACTGGTGTGACTGGAAGATGCTGCTCATTGAGATCTCCACTGTCCTTTGTGAGACTGGCATGTAGCAAGAATGCAAGGACACTGGCTCTTGGGTCTCCTCCAGATGGCCAGTTTATGGAGAATTTGTTCTTATTTGCCTGCGCAAAACGACCAGGGAGGTTAGACTCCTTCCAGTCTTTATGGAACATTCAGGGTGGTTATATGATAATGAACATTTGCCCTGCATTCATCTTTCTTTGCTTGCAGGGTCTTCATACATCTTTTCTCTAATCATCCACTCATACTGTACTTTTCTGATGCATTCCCCAACTGCAGAATGTCCCTTTCTTTTTTAAAGTGGATTTGTTGTGTTAGGTTGGTAGAAGGACACTGACAAACTGGAACGTGTCCAGAGGAGGGCAACCAAAATGGTCAAAGGCCTGGAAACGATGCCTTATGAGGAACGGCTAAGGGAGCTGGGCATGTTTAGCCTGGAGAAGAGGAGGTTAAGGGGTGATATGATAGCCATGTTCAAATATATAAAAGGATGTCATATAGAGGAGGGAGAAAGGTTGTTTTCTGCTGCTCCAGAGAAGCGGACACGGAGCAATGGATCCAAACTACAAGAAAGAAGATTCCACCTAAACATTAGGAAGAACTTCCTGACTGTAAGAGCTGTCCGACAGTGGAATTTGCTGCCAGGGAGTGTGGTGGAGTCTCCTTCTTTGGAGATCTTTAAGCAGAGGCTTGACAACCATATGTCAGGAGTGCTCTGATGGTGTTTCCTGCTTGGCAGGGGGTTGGACTCGATGGCCCTTGTGGTCTCTTCCAACTCTCTGATTCTATGATTCTATGAACTCTTTCATCCATTTTAATTGCACAAACTTAAAGTTCCAGGACGTGCTTGAATTCTTCCTACAAAACAGCAGCAGTCCGGAGGCATCTTCTCATGTAGAACCAAAGGAGTCATTCTCCAGCACTGTTTTACTGATGTCATTCGTAAAGCATGAATTCAATTTTTTAAAAATAACTAAGAAATGGTCTGCCGTGGCGGAACAGCCTGTGTGTGGAGAGCACTGTTCCTTCTGACTATTGGATTTATTTTCATTGGGTCTTTTGTCCATGCCTAGCCCTGTGGATTTCCTTCAAGTTCTTGCCTGGGTTGCTAATAAGTTGTTATCGTTCCAGATACACACAGCTTTTGTGATCACCCACAAGCATCCTTTGTTGAGTTCCTAGAGGGTGACCCTTGTTAAAACGAAATGCAAAATGGCAAAGATCAAGTGTAGGTCTTGTTCAATAGCCGGAATATCCTTCGGCTGGAGACTGTGATCCAGAGCCAAAACGATGGTGATGTTGAGTTACAGGACACACCCACACACCCACACACACACGGCTCAACATGTTATTTCCACAATTCATTATCACTGTGTTGTGGTGTAAGGCACGGGGTGGGCAGACTATAGGCGTCGTGGATCTACTTTGTTTTTTTACTAGAACCTCAAGACCTACCAACCAGGTGCAGAGGACATACAGTGGAAGAATGTGGTGCCTCTGACCACATCGTGAGCCGAGGAATTTGTTTTCAGTACTAGAACTGAAGCCAGTTCTGTCCCACAAAAAGGCTACTCCTGCTTAGCTTGCTTCATGTCCTCAGTCTAATTTAGATGGGGAAAGTAGGTTGGTTGTTGCTATTGTTAAACAATTGGGAGTTACAAGCTGCAAATTTACTACAAGGTCCATTGCAAATCACCCAGAGATCTAGAGATCTACTAGTACAGTGGTACCTCGGGTTACAGATGCTTCAGGTTACGCGATTTCGGGTTGTGCACTGTCTTCTTATGAGATACAGGAACGGGTTACTTCCAGGTTTTGGTGCTCACGCATGCGCAAAAGCGCTAGATCGTGCTTTGCACATGTGCAGAAGCGCCGAATCGCAATCTGCGCATGCGCAGAAGTGACACTGCAGGTTGTGAACATGCCTCCCGCACAGATCACGTTCGCAACCCGAGGTTCCACTCTATATCCTGATACCAGAGAATCATAGAATTGGAGAGTTGGAAGATACCGTGAAGGCCATCTAGTCCAACCCCCTGCAATGCAAGAATCTTTCACCCAACACGGGGCTCAAACCCACAACCCTGAGATGAAGAGTTTCATGCTCTACCATCTGAGCTACCCCACCTTCCCCATTCCTGCTGTGTGGGATAAAAAGATGAAGGACCTGTCTAAACTGAGTTCTACAGGAGTCTCTTAGGCATGAAGGCCGAACAGCTAATATACATGTGTTGAGTAAGCTCTTCCGTGGATCTCTCTTTTTTGCTACCATTGGTAGTACTCAAAGCCCTTCTCATCCCTGTGCAAAGATTCCAGTGCACATACAAGCAGAATAACCAGATTGTCTACCAAATGCTCAGGAAGGGCTGGGAAATACAGCCAGATGATCAGCAGAGGACTGCAAGCATTAGATGTGTCAAAGCATGGGATCAAGGAATTGAGTAAGCAAGAGTAGAGGAAATGAGCACATCAGCCACCAGGTGAGAGTAATAAAAGGGCAGGCACCGAGAGAGATGGAATTGGAGGGTTATATCATGGCTTTGGATGAAGAGATACATGAAATATGTGGGTGCTCTGCATCCAGCAGTCCAAGGCATGAGGCTCTTTTCTCTAACCTGATGCCCTCCAGAAGTTGTTGGACCACAAGTTGTTGTTCCCTGACCATAGGCCATGCTAGCCGGGGCTGATGGGATTGAAGTCCAACAAACAGGAAGATATATAAATTGAAACCCAACCTCTGTGTGGTGGAGAGATAGGAACAACAATACATATGTGGTGGAGGTGTGAGGAAATTAAGAAATTTTGGATAGTAGTACACGAAGAACTAAAGAAGATGTTGAAAATATCAATAACAAAGAAACAAGAGACATATCACCTTGGGTTGATAGATGATGAGATACCATGGGGGGGAAAGAACTTTCCTATATGCAAGTACAGTTGCTAGAATAGTGATTTCTGCTAGGTGGAAGTCACAAACTATACCCACAAAAGAGGAATGGATTTGTAAACTAAATGAATATTTAATTTTGGCAAACGTGAACTGCTATAATAAGAAATCAGTTGAATCAAAAATTTAAAAAGGAGTGGAAATGTTTTGATGAAGATATGGCCCCAAAAAAGATATGCTAATATGCCTAGATTAAAATGTGAAGTACTGGTTGGAAGAAAAATTAGTAAGGAAAGATAATAAGAATATATGGATGATTTGAGAAGACTGTAGAATGCAAGGATTATTGTAAATTGTATAATGTGGAGGAAATCGAGTGGGGACAGAGGGAAGTGGGAGGAGGGAGAAAAGAATAATATGATGGATTGAGGAAATATAAATGTAAATGTATGGGGGGATGGGGAGGAAATGGTGTTGGCTTCGGTACATTTGTATTGTAATGTAATATATGAAAACCAATAAATAAATAAAAAAGGAAGAAAAAAAGAAAAAGGAAAGATACCAAGCTAGCAAGGAGTGGAAAATGGCATCAGGAAAGGAAATACAAATTTCATTCGTTCGTTCATTCATTTATATACAGTGGTGCCTCGCAAGACGAAAAGAATCCGTTCCGGGAGTCTTTTCGTCTTGCGGTTTTTCGTCTTGCGAAGCAAGCCCATTGACGGAGTAGCGCTATTAGCGCTATTGGCTAAAAAAGGGCTAAAAACGGCTTTTCTTGGGGGGGGGGATTAGCAGTTTTGCTGCTAAAATGCCTTTAGCAGCTTAGCGATTCAGAATAAGGGGCTTTGGAGCAAAAAAAAAAAATTGATTTTTTTCGTCATTTTTCGTCTTCCGAAGTAAGCCCAGAGGGAAATTCGTCCTGCGAAGCGCCTCTGCAGACGGAAAACCCTTTCGTCTTGCGGGTTTTCTGTCTTGCGAGGCATTCGTCTTGCGGGGCACCACTGTACTGCCCTTTGTCAAAAAATTCCAGGGCAGTGAACCACATTGAAAACACACGACAGAATGATAAAAACATAGTAAAAATATAGTAAAAAGCATACTGACACACAGCCTAATCATAAAATAATAATCCTCATGACAGTTGTCCTCCCCACACTTTTACAGGCCATAGATTATTTGATAGACATAGGCCTGGGTAAAAAGGAATGTTTTCGCCTGGCACCTGATGACATGTAGTGATGGCGCCAAGCGAGCCTCTCTGGGGAGAGTATTCCACAATCGGGGAGCCACCACAGAAAAGGCCTGTTTTTGTGTTGCCACTCTCTGGACTTCTCTGGTGGGGGAGACAGACATAGAAAAGAACCTCAGGCAAAAAGCACAGGGTCTGGAACTGTTAGTATGAGGAGAGGCTTAAAGCCTCCTAGAATAGGAATGGAGACTCAGTGACTTTGCACATGTGATTGGATTCCAGTTCCCATCAGCCCCAGTCAGCATGACCAGGAGTGAGGGGTTGTGGGAGCTGTAGTCCTGTAACAGCTGGAGGACCACAGACTGCCCACCACTCTGCCGTAGAAGACCATAGCTGTCAACGTTTCCCTTTCTTTAAGGGGAGAGACTCCATCAGGCAAGGCCTCTTTCCACCTGCCTTGCTCTACCCTCTGCTTCTCAATGTGTATTGTATTGTTTTATGTACTGTGGCTTGCCGTTGTTTTATTGATTATAGTTTAGATATTATTGGAACTGTTGAGTGGATTTCTGTTTAACTTTTATATGTTATTATTATTTTATACTATTCTAATTGATTGTTGAATGTTACTATTTTGATATAGGCTGCCTATTTTAAAGTTATGTTTTATTATCATCACATTTTTGTATTGCATTAGATTGTTATAAGATGTACATGTTTTGTTTCTTCAGCTTGTAAACCGCCTTGAGTATTGTAAGACAGAAAGGCGGTATACAGATTAAAAATGATGAATGATGATGATGATTCCGAATAGGATTCCTCGCAAGAAAAGGGAAAAGTTGACAGCTATGGTAGAAGAAGAGTTTGGATTTGATATCCCGCTTTATCACTACCCGAAGGAGTCTCAAAGCCGCTAACATCCTCCTTTCCCTTCCTCCCCCACAACAAACACTCTGTGAGGCGAGTGGGGCTGAGAGACTTCAGAGAAGTGTGACTGGCCCAAGGTCACCCAGCAGCTGCATATGGAGGAGCGGGGAATCGAACCTGGTTCACCAGATTATGAGACTACCACTCTTAACCACTACACCACACTGGCTCTCAGAAGACAGCTGGGTGCCAGAACATTAGCCCACATAATCAAGCTTGGGGCCTTTGGTCAAGGAGAGGACTCTCACCAAGTCCTCTGTCCAACCTGTTTGGGCCTCTGACATTCCGACAGTATTTGATGCGCCGCAAAGCGACGAGGACGTTTTTGCAGCCACGTCGCCCCACGACGGGGATCTGCTGCTGTACTTTCCCTTACGTGACACCAATCTGTCGCCTCTCATTTCCCTGAAGTCCCCCGGAGCCTTTCCCGGCGCTCCTTTTATTCTTAGAAATCTGTGTGCATGTTTGCTCGCAGAATCCTCTTACTCTGAGAGAGAAAGAGAGAGAGAAAGAACGGGATTAGTCCGGAGAGCTTTACTGATTAATAACATGCGGCTGCCATCTCCTCCCGACTACAAAGTGTCCACTGTCAAAAAAAACTAACAAAACAAAAAGAGGACAGGGATTTAAGCAACGTTTGTGGGTGCTAATTTGTAGATACGGATGCACATTTAGAAATAATTACCATAATTAAACAGAGATGCGCTGCGGCAGCAGAGAAAACTGCGCTCAGGTGATCTTAGTCCCTTCTCTGTCTGCTGTTGATGGGCAACTTCAGGGCTCCTTCTCTCCCATCTTATTGTTCATCATCCTTAAACCAGATTTGCACCAGATAAAGGACTGTCCTCTGACAATCTTTCAAATAGATTCACTAGACCACCAGGCTCCTTTGCATTGCCACAAAGGGACATCAAGAAAGAGGGGAATGTTGAGTTGCGGAGCCGGTGGCCCTCCAAATCTTGCAGGACAATTCCCAGAGTTCCTAGGGAATTCCCAGAATTCCCTGGGAAGAGGGATTCTCTTAATCCAGCCTGAACTTTGGCTCTGTGAGCGGAATAGCACCATTAACAAACTACACCTCCCAGAATTCCATAAACGTGACTGTTTAAAGTGGTAACTTTAAAGTATTGCACGATTGTGGCTTAAATGAGCAACACACTGGACTGTTTTGCGGGAGACCTGCCATCTTTTAAAGTGACGTCAACAAGCCTCCTCCTGCAAAATCTCTTCCTCATAATCACTCACTTTGCTTTTCCTGGTGGTGATAATTTCTAAGTCAACCAAGGCTCTGTAACAGGCTCCCGCTCTGACATCGCTACTTGAAATGCCCGAATCTAAAAAACCTTAAATAAAATATGCTTCCAGAAAGGATGCCCCCATGGATAATGTATTAGGAGAGGCCTCTGAGACACCTTAGGTCAGTGGACCTGCTTATACTCCAACCCAGAGAGGAGAAGCAGCCAAGAAGGTTTCCTTCATTTCCTTAGAGAAATATGAATGTATTCATAAGCTTCTCGTTATTTTTTCATTGACCTGCCTCACAAAAGGGCACACGTTGCCTTCGAACAGCAACATTGCAAGCCAGATTGTGCAAGCAGAGCTTTCGCAGAAGGAGGCTCCATTGGGCTTCCATGGCTAATGAGCCCTAACAACAACCTCATGGATGTCTGATTCTTTCAAAAACCATCAAAACTCGTAGCTGCGGCTGGCTCCTTTTGCTTTGCCCTGAGCTGCCAGCCAGTTTCGTCAGGTGAACCCCAAGTCCAGTTGTCGTTTCGGAGAGAAAAGGAAGCATTTCTCTCCTCTAGCCATGTTTCGTCAACACACCCTGCGTGGGACAGATCTTGCGTTCGCAAACTGTTCCTTCTGTCAGGGACAAGTACAAAAGGTACATTCCTTTTCATCAGCCCATTAGGGGACTGCAAGATTACAGGGCCCAGATAATGGATTTAGGTCATCAGCATTGCTGTATTGAAACTGCAGCTTAACTCTGACAAATAGCGCCTAGCAGCCTATTCTTCCTGCCCCGCTGCCTATTGTTGGAAGTTGGTTGCACCCTGTCATCATTTTGTTTTGGAAGAGTCAGCAAACTTAGATAGCCATGTTGAAATCCTGCTCTCCCAGGCCTAATCTATGTCAGTTATTTATGTATTTATTTGTTGTTCTTTTGCAGTGTGTGTGTGTGTGTGTGTGTGTGTGTACACACTGCTTTTTGTAGGGGACGAGACTCTCTAAGTCAGGCATAGGCAAACTCCGGCCCTCCAGATGTTTGGGACTACAATTCCAACATCCCTGACCACTGGTCCTGTTAGCTAGGGGTGATGGGAATTGTAGTCCCAAACATCTGGAGGGCCAGAGTTTGCCTATGCCTGGTCAAGAGTGTCAAATCACTCCAAAAGTTCTTTAAACTTTGGAATTTCTTTAAAAAACACAGTATTTCTTTAAAAAACACAGTATCAACTTGACTAAAGGTAAAGGTAAAGGTACCCCTGCCCGTACGGGCCAGTCTTGACAGACTCTAGGGTTGTGCACCCATCTCACTCAAGAGGCCGGGGGCCAGCGCTGTCCGGAGACACTTCCGGGTCACGTGGCCAGCGTGACATCGCTGCTCTGGCGAGCCAGAGCCGCACATGGAAACGCCGTTTACTTTCCCGCTAGTAAGTGGTCCCTATTTATCTACTTGCACCCAGGAGTGCTTTCGAACCGTTAGGTTGGCAGGCGCTGGGACCGAACAACGGGAGCGCACCCCGCCGTGGGGATTCGAACCGTGACCTTTCGATCGGCAAGCCCTAGGCGCTGAGGCTTTTACCCACAGCGCCACCCGCGTCCCTATCAACTTGACTGCAATGCGGGTATTCCATCTCATTCTCTCTTCCACTTCTCATTTCCTAACCACCAGCCAACTTTCTGTGGCTGCTAAACAAGTCATATCCTCAATGGGCTGTTTTTGGGCTTGCCGCCTCTTAGTTCCATGCCACCAAAAATATTTGCAGTATTTTGGTACCCCTGAGCCTGCTGTACGGATTCCTCTCTCTTGCACAAGCATCCCTGCTCAGAGACCCGAGTTCAAATCCACACCATTTAAAGAGGGCCGCCCCGCCCATGAGGTGGTCAGAGGCAGCCACCTTGGGTGGTGGAATCCCACAGGAGCAATGCTGCCACCAGAGAAGCGGACAGAAACCCCCCCCCATCATTCAGTTTGTACAAACTTCACACACATTCACACTCACACTCACACACTACAGACACTACACTTCTGTTATAAATTCATAGAAAATCAACCATACATCAGATTTGCACTGTTCCACTTTTATTTTACTCCATGAAGGAAAGACTACAAAATGGGGAAGGTTTGATACAGGGCGCCATAATCCCTTCACCATACCAGCACATCCACAGGAGCCCTGCCCAGTTGCTATGCCAACCCTGATGATCCCAGACAGAAGACAATCAAGATCACAAAGAACTTCCATATGGGAGTGGATTCAGCATGGACTAGAACAAAGGACAATGATCAGATCTTCCCTCAGGGGGCAGGAAACTGCGACTACCCTTTGTCTTCAGAAAATGACTCATGGGGAGGGGGGAAAGAGGGGAACCAGCCAGGTGACAGGACACTCAGGTTACCACCACACCTCCTCCCTCAACCCCTCCTTTCTGTAATGTATGCATGATGTTTCTGGGGGTGGGCTTGACCTAGAGGATGGGAATTTCAAAAGTTTTTATAAGGTCTTGCACACCATTTTCTGTGTCTTTTCCTCTCTCCTGCAAGTGAGGGGAACACCCTGTTGCAACAGTTCAATAAAGGCCAAGCCTACAGGCTGCTGTTTTGCTCCAAGTTATCCTGGTTGGTGTCTTTTCTTTTTGTCCGAGGGAGCCCTTGGATTTTTCCGGTAACACCCCCAAGTTGCTGCCACGCAACACCAGAATGGAGGCTTCGGTGACCACTTTAAGTGTCATGGCTTCCCTCAAAGAATTCTGGGTACTGTAGTTTACTTTACCCGGCACCATTAACAAACCACAGTTCCCAGAATCCTTTGAGGGAGTTCACGGCTCAGCATTTAGGATAAAATAGATTGCTCGTAACTCAATACTCTGTGCTTAGTTCAGCGGACCCAAGGAAGATGGCAATTAATCTTATTACGAGAGCTAAATCATCTATTGTTTTGCAACCATTCCTAAACCGTGCACATTTTTTTTTTATTTTTGAAAAAGATTGAGCTGCATACAGACTTATCTTAAGCCAAGTATGACATCCTCTTTCCCCAAAGGCTGATGAATCTTTCTCTTGAGTGTGAGGTCAGTAAGCATTTTGTAGCCGGAAAAAAACTCCCAGAACCCTTTGCAGAGCCCTCTGGGGGGTTTCCTGCTGAGTTTTACACCAGGTTTTCCAGGAGGCTGAGCAAGGATCCAGATTATTTCATTTTAAGGCAGCCCAGAGAAAAATGCCGTTATTTATTTTATAACGTCCTTCTGGCCGTGACGCTATTTATTGCTGGAATATATATATATATATATTTATATATATATATATATATATATATACACACACACATACACACATATATATAGTAACCAACAGCCACCATGTGCGTAGCCGGGGGGGGGGGCAGGGAGGGGCAGCCCCCCCATCAATAAAATTCAATAAAAATACATAACAAACTGAGGTTCTGTCCCTCCCTAACAAAAGGCCTGCCCCCCGCCAACAAAAATCCTGGCTACACCCATGACAACCGCCACACCTCAGCAACGAGAGGGTTTATCTCTGGATTTTATATATATTTACGCTCCAGCACACACCACTGGGTATATGTTGAAGATGTTCTCTGACAGCATAATGCCACAGGGGATCCCTGTAACCAAGCATGCATAACGGAGACTGGCTAGCCGGGGGTGGGTTGGGGGGGCAGAGGGACAAGAACACACTGAAGGGGAAAATGGGGTTTAGCTTGTTGGACGAGATGCTGTCCTTCTTTTGAACAAGAGGTTCTCCACAGAAAAATAAATGTGCAAATTAAAATGAAACGCCTTCTTTGTTTGGGGGGGGGGTTAAGCATGAAAAAATATAATATAGCTGTAATAATAGGGCAGTTTATAGTACAATTGCTTAAGCCACGGGTAGGCAAACCATGGGCCGGATGCGGCCCAATCACTTTCTCAATCCGGCCCACAGACGGTCCAGGAATCAGTGTGTTTTTACATGAGTAGAATGTGTCCTTTTTATTTAAAATGCATCTCTGGGTTATTTGTGGGGCCTGCTTGGTGTTTTTACATGAGAAGAATGTGTGCTTTTATTTAAAATGCATCTCTGAGTTATTTGTGAGGCATAGGAATTGGTTCATTATTTCCCCCCAAAATATAGTCCAGCCCACCACATGGTCTGAGGGACGGTGGACCGGCCCACGGTTGAAAAAGGTTGCTGACCCCTGGCTTAAGCATTATACAGTGGCACCTCAGGTTAAGTACCTAATTCGTTCCAGAGGTCCGTTCTTAACCTGAAACTGTTCTTAACCTGAAGCACCACTTTAGCTAATGGGGCCTCCTGCTGCTGCCATGCTACCGGAGCCCAATTTCTGTTCTTATCCTGAAGCAAAGTTCTTAACCTGAAGCACTATTTCTGGGTTAGCGGAGTCTGTAACCTGAAGTGTATGTAACCTGAAGCGTATGTAACCCGAGGTACCACTGTAGTTGGGTGGTCAGCCAGTTCCTGTTCCCTTTGTAGGGTTTTTAACACGCAATAACTTGCTCCACTGTGCTTAAGCTTCTGGATTAGGATTCCTTCAGCCAATTTTCCAGGTCTGCTCTGAGGCCTTTAACGGTAGCCTGTGTCCCACAGAAATGTAGCAGGCAAACCATTCCCCATCAGTTTACCTCCATTCTGGCTCTTGGTCACACCTGAATGTGACCCTGGTGAGCCTACTCACCAGCAACTCAGGTGCAAGCAACCCTGGATACAAGTACCATACTTTTAAAGATTCAGGTGGACAGCCGTGTTGATCTGTCACAGTCATAATATATAACAAGATGAAAGAGGAATAACCTTTTTAAAATAATTCCAGTGGCACCTTTAAAGGTAAAGGTACCCCTGCCTGTACGGGCCAGTCTTGACAGACTCTAGGGTTGTGCCAATTTGCCAAGGGGAAAAATTCCTACCAGGCCCCTCAATGGTAACCAACCAAGGTCCATAGCAAGGCCAGTGCCTAAAAACATGCAAATAGGGAGGGAGGGCGGGTGATTGAGGAAGCGAGCCAAAGAGGAAGCCCTCCAGGTCGCACCTCTGCTTAAGCGGACCCGGCCATGCCCCCCCGACCAGCGGATTGGCTGGCCGACCTCTGACGTGGCCGGAGTGCCCCGCCTCCAGAGGGGAGTGGGTGGTCAGGTGGCCCACTGCAACTCCTCCCCACTCAGAAGTGGCGCAGATTTGCAAAAGAATTTTAGAAATGCACTTGAAAGAGACGTTGCTGAATTACAACTCATTACCAAACTAAAAACTATGGAGAGGACTATGGATTCATGTCCCATTATACATGCTCCGGAAGTCCAGTCTCCTCTTTGTCAAGCTAAACATACCCAGCTCCTTCAACCGTTCCTCATAAGGCTTAGTTTCTAGACCCTTGATCGTCTTGATCGCCCTCCTCTGCACACATTCCAGCTTGCCAATATCCTTCTTAGCTTGTGGTGCCCAGAAGTGGACACGATGTGGACTAAACTAGATTCCTCTGGATACTCACAAGCCTTCTCCAGAAGTTTGTTTTCCAGCTTCTAATACACACAGATATACTGCCCCTGAACAGAGATGTTCCCTTGATTGTCATAGAAAGAGAAGAGTTTGGATTTGATATCCCGCCTTATCACTACCCAAAGGAGTCTCAAAGCAGCTAACAATCTCATTTCCCTTCCTCCTCCACAACAAACACTCTGTGAGGTGAGTGAGGCTGAGAGACTTCAGAGAAGTGTGACTGGCCCAAGGTCATCCAGCAGCTGCATGTGGAGGAGCGGAGACGTGAACCTGGTTCCCCAGATTACGAGTCTACCGCTCTTAACCACCACACCACACTGGTCACCTGAAGACCTTGCTTCCACAGGATATCCCTGTGGACCAGGTTTAAGTTTTGTCTTCTGGCAATCTGTTTCTAGCAAAGCAGCACAGACTGATAGCCTACATAAAATAAAAGCAGCGGGGAGTGAGTTGGTGGAAACGCTAAAATAAATGGTTATGGCTGAGCACAGAGGCAGATGGACTCTCATCACTTGGCTCCTTCCACTTTGCAGGGATGTTCCACGCCTTGGAGAACATGGACGTTGGAACCGGCTGGGTGAGAAATCCGTTAAAAAATCAGTTTAGAGCAGGAAGCTGGTCCTGGCAAACTCACTAGTGGATGTCTTCCTGGATGCTGTGATTATATAAAACTAGGGGACTACTAGGCAGCAATTAATGACTGCCATGCAGAGTGAGTTTACGGGTGAACAAAGGAGCAAGGCAACCTTTCTGTGCTACGGAAGCTAATGTTTATTTATTAGTGCTATGCCACAATGCTTTGATGAAGATATTTCTGTAGGCAAATTAGGGATTCTTCGTTAGACTTGGCTGTTCTGTCACCATAAAACAATACTGTGGTACCTCGGGTTACATATGCTTCAGGTTATAGATGCTTCAGGTTACAGACTCCGCTAACCCAGAAATAGTACCTCGGGTTAAGAACTTTGCTTCAGGATGAGAACAGAAATCATGTGGCGGTGGTGCGGCGGCAGCAGAAGGCCCCATTAGCTAAAGTGGTGCTTCAGGTTAAGAACAGTTTCAGGTTAAGAACGGACCTCCGGAACGAATTAAGTACTTAACCTGAAGTACCACGGTAAATCGTCATTTTAAATAAAGAATGAAAATTTTGATTTGGTTGGCCCAGTTATATAGATTTGAGGTGAGACGTGTTCCAGAACACCCCAAGAGATCTGGGTGCAAACACCATACATTTAAAACACTAACGTCTCAACAAATGAAACTGATCTGTAGAAAATGTAACTTGAAAAAAAGAGCCATTGCACATACTTTTGTAAACCAAGAAATCTTTAATAAAAAAATATGGAGAGGGAAAAAACCCTTCCCCAATGAACCCTGGGAGCTGGAGTTTACCCCTCACAGAGCCACACTCCCCAACACATTTAACAAACTACAGCGCATCCAACCTGAAATAAATATTATCCAATATGGATTTCCCCACTAATTAACTCAAAGCACAATCCATTGGGAAGTTCCCTGGGGCTTGTGCAACACAATGGCTTATGTCCAGCGGGCCAGATCTGTCTGCCACTCCGGTTTCCAGTCTGCATGGCAGCCAAAACCCACCAGCTGAGGCACTCGCCTCTGAGCTACAACCTGAACACGGGAGGAGCAAAAGTACGTAAGTGCCAAAGGCTGAAAACGCCACTTAATTAATAGATGTCTCCTTGATAATTTAAACGTCTTAATTTTGAGGTTTTTAAACAAGGGGCATAAAAAGGACGGCCTACACACACACACACCACATTCCACCCACCAAAGAATCCTGAGAACTGCAGTTTGTCCCTCACGGCGCTACAAGTCCCAGCACCCTTAAGAAACTATGTCTTCCAGGATCGGGGGCAAGGAATGTGCTCTAAATCTATGGTGCGCAGGCTGCCTAGGTCCGATGCAGTTTGCAACACAACCCTCTGTAGGGCTACTCAAAAGCAAGCCCCCATTGAATAATTCTAGGAGACTTACTCCCAGCAGGGCAGGATTGCAGCCCTTATCTTGAATAAATCTCCACCCTAGTCACACTTAGTAACCGAGATCCAGTCGCAATGCACGAGGTGCGCGACTTACTTCCGAGTAAATGGGCAGGAGATTGTCCCTGGCTCTCCCGGCTTTAAAGCATGAACAGGTACCTAACCATCCGACGGCCAGCGGGGCAATTCTGATTGGCCAAGGGGAGCGCGCGCCGCCTACATTCCGCCCTCCGCGTTCTGTCCCCGCCTTTCTCCGGGCTGCGGTCGCCTAGCAACCATCCGGCATCAAAGCATCAAAACGCGGCGCTGCCTCTGAAGTCTCCCTTCCACGCCCCTCTCCCCCTTCTGTCCCCGTTGGGTGCCAGGCCAGCACCATGTTGTACGAGATCCTGGAGATGGGGCGGAAGAAAAAGGCCCCCCCGCGCTACATGTAAGTTGCTGCAGCATCTCTTGCCAGGGGGCTCTGCGGGACTTGGCTTTGCAGAGACAGCCCCCCTTCCTTCCCCCAGGAGGGTGCCAGGGCTGGTTTGGAGAAACCCTGTATGAAGGGTGCCGGATTTACGTACTGTATAAACTAAACAAGCTATAGGGCACCACACTCTTGCCTCCCCCCCCCCCCAATTCACTATTAATATACTTCTTAATTGTATTTCAGCTCAACAATCACTTTGATAAAATACATATTTTGTTATGTGCAAATGGCTTTAGATACCTGTTAGGTCCATTAATTACCATATAGCATATACAGTGGTACCTCCGTTCCGGAGCCCCGTTCGCATCCTGAATGCAACGTAAGACGCGACGGTGCGTGCGCGGGTCACATTTTGCCGCTTCCGCGCATGAGTGTGATGTTATTTTGAGCGTCTGCGCATGCGCAAGCAGCGAAACCCGGAAGTAACACGCTCCGTTACTTCCAGGTTGCCGCAGAGCGCAACTTGAACGTGCTCAACCCGAAACACATTCAACCCGAGGTATGACTGTAAAAGGTAAAGGGACCCCTGACCATTAGGTCCAGTTGTGGCCGACTCTGGGGTTGTGGCGCTCATCTCACTTTATTGGCTGAGGGAGCCGACGTACAGCTTCCGGGTAAAAGGAAACACCGTTTACCTTCCCACCGGAGCGGTACCTATTTATCTACTTGCACTTTGACGTGCTTTCGAACTGCTAGGTTGGCAGGAGCTGGGACCGAACAACAGGAGCTCACCCCATTGCGTTGATTCGAACCGCCGACCTTCTGATCAGCAAGCCCTAAGCTCTGTGGTTCAACGCACAGCACCACCCGCGTCCCTACTCAGCACAAAAAACAGTGGCAATTTGTTGTTGGCAAGAAATACAAGACAAACTAGAAGACACCCAAATGCCCTGGTTAACACAACACCAATTACATGCCCTCTTAAACAACCCAACAGTAAAATCAGCAGCAACTAGGCCCCTGACAACCTTCGAGGTGCTTTCGAATTGCTAGGTTGGCAGGAGCAGGGACCGAGCAACGGGAGCTCACCCCATCGCAGGCATTTGAATCGCCGACCTTCTGATCGGCAAGTCCTCGCTCTGTGGTTAACCAAACTCACAAAATGTATTAAACCTCCATCAGGTGATGCCGATTTAATAAAACTATTTATATTTTTCTTACTAAAACAAACAAGCAAACAAACAAACAAACAAACAAACAAACGCATACCTCCCACTTGTCCCCAAAGCTTTCCAGTACATAAAATAAAAACAAACCCTTCTAGTTCGTAAGCTAGAACAGATGCACTCGGTTATTTGAGACCAATTTTCTTCGCTCACAAGAGCTATGAAAAATGATGCAGCTATCTAACCCTTGGCATTGTCCACCCAGGCAGCTGTTCCCAAACTAACAGCGTGTCATGATAGGCAACTGTCAGAAGGCCGCTGCTGGCCACCCAAACTCCCTGCTCTCAGTGAGTGATGATCTTCTGTCCCAGAGCATGTCTCTGCATCAGCTGTGCTTGGATAATCCAGTCACATCTGGTGCAGAGGTGCAGCAGAATTGCTTGTCATCAGCAGGGGCTGCCTGTTTCATCTCTCCATGAGTCCCTCCTCTTAATATTTCCAAAGAGGCATGCCTGGGTTGGCGTCAGGGGTCAGGGATAATTCTTCTCTTCTTGCCATCTCTACCTGTACTTCTCTCCCTCTGGCCAAGAGAACAGTTAACACAAGCAAGGAAAAGAAATAGCAGCTGCTTCTGGCTCTTCAAGGAGAGGGCATTTAGAGCTGCATGCAGAAAGGCTGAAGTCATTGCTTTTGTGACTTGGGACAAGCTTCTTGCCCCGTGGCCCCTGAAAACAAAGTGATAAATGAAAACTGGGGCTTCCCTCTTTCTTGCCTGGACAAATGCCCCTCTCTATCCTCACATAGCAGCAGGACCTGCCTACCCATGGGGCAAGAGATCCACCAGGGCAGCAGATCCCAGTGTTCTGATGTTCCTGATGTAGATCTTCCTGGTATTCTTCTTCTTTGGCGATCACTCGTAGTCAAGTAAGATTGTCTTCCATAAACACGGTTTTAAAAGTGAGTCTGTAAGTGACTGTGGAGGCCAATTCTGGATCCACATGTCCTTCCACAATGGGAACATAGGTTTCCAGGCGGGAGTTGATCACGGTGTGGATTTGCCAAACATGCCTTCCTCTTAGCACGTTTCTCCCTTATGTCCTGAGTTTGAGCGTCTTCAAAGTCCATGACACCTTTGGTAAAGGCTGTTCTCCAATTGGAGCACTCGCAAGCCAGTGTTTCCCAGTTGTCGGTGTTTATACTACATCTTTTTAGATTTGCCTTGAGAGAGTCTTTTGTTGACCACCAGCATTACGCTTTCCATTTTTAAGTTTGGAGTAGAGTAGTTGCTTTGGAAGACAATAATCAGGCATCCGCACAACATGACCAGTCCAATGAAGTTGAGGTTGAAGAATCATTGCTTTGACACTGGTGATATAGATCTCCTCTCACCCCTCCAATCTGGGACTCCAATCTGGGGTCCACCTCAGGTGCCAAAATGTCTTGGGCCAGCCTTGACTGAAAGTCTGCTCTATCCATTTAGAAGAGTCCAGAAACCCTGAAGTAGAAAGCAGTCCTGCGCATGCACACACACATGCCAAAGCACATGGCATATATAGATAGATCTAACAATACGTTCAATATCTTGAGAGCTTATTGACCTTGAATGGTGCTTGAAAACTGCCTTGTAGTAGGGCCCTTTGGAGACGACATCACTAAGTGCCTATAAAATGCAGGCCAGGGAGCAGTGGAGTGGGGAAGAGGTGGGGTTTTTCAGCTGAGAAGAGGCACCAGGAGCAGATATGGGCCATTATTCGAGGATGCTATCAGGGGTGAGGAGGAAAAACCCATTAGAGACAAGGTGATGGAGATGCTGAGTCGACCCTCCAGTGTCAGAGCTCAAAGGGAGATGGGTCGTCTTTGGCTTGACTTCCCAGCAAGCCGTTAATAAATCTGGGAGGAAGGGCTGTTGCTGCTGGAGGGGAAGGGTGAGGAACAGGAATGCGAAGCCTGGCAAGGTGGAATGTTGAGTGGGGACAGGCTCGCCCATTAATTTTAGAATGAGCCCTTCCTGAACAGCCGCTTATCGAGAACAAGGTATTTCGGACGCCCAGTTGCTGGAAGGCCGCAGACAAGGCACGAAAGACTCAGAGCAGGAAAGAGCGCAGGAGCTAAGGGTGTGTTCTTATTTCTGTCTTGGAGCCCAGCAAAGTGCTCCTTCCCCCTGCCTGCTACATGCACTTCACATCGGTTCACATCTGTATGGCTTCGTTTCTAATTGCATACACCAAAATCAACAATAAAATTACAGCAGCGAAACAAACGTTAAACGCATCGCAAATCGGTAGATCAGATTTATGAAACCTAGACAGCATCTTAAAAAGCAGAGACATCATCTTGCCAACAAAGGTCCGTATAGTTAAAGCTATGGTTTTCCCAGTAGTGATGTATGGAAGTGAGAGCTGGACCATCAAGAAGGCTGATCGCCGAAGAATTGATGCTTTTGAATTATGGTGCTGGAGGAGACTCTTGAGAGTCCCATGGACTGCAAGAAGATCAAACCTATCCATTCTGAAGGAAATCAGCCCTGAGTGCTCACTGGAAGGACAGATCCTGAAGCTGAGACTCCAGTACTTTGGCCACCTCATGAGAAGAGAAGACGCCCTGGAAAAGACCCTGATGGTGGGAAAGATGGAGGGCACAAGGAGAAGGAGACGACAGAGGATGAGATGGTTGGACAGTGTTCTCGAAGCTACGAACATGAGTTTGACCAAACTGCGGGAGGCAGTGGAAGACAGGAGTGCCTGGCGTGCTCTGGTCCATGGGGTCGTGAAGAGTCGGACACGACTAAACGACTAAACAACAACAACATAGCTGGATCACCCTTCAGGGAAAGCCTGAGTGGACAGGTGACTTTTCAGTAGGAACCTTAATGCTGATACTGGATGCCAATATATACACCAGTTAACACAAGAAACGTTGTTTTTCTTGCTTGCTAACTATGCTATGTTACCGAACTCCCATTACATTTCCCACCTACTCTGTTTTATTTCTGTTTTACCTTGCCCGTATTGCTCAAATACATATTGCATTTGTTGTTGCAATTATATTGTGATGGAGAGGCATTTTTACTAAATATCCATGCACTTTTAAAAAAATGCCTGCTGTTTTAACTTGAGGGAGATATCCACACTTTAGAGCTTCAGAAGTGGTTTTTATGTGTGTGTTTTTAAAACCAGCGTCATTTCCAGGGTAGTAAATGCTGTCCTGCTTTCTCATATTTTTTTCAGCCCAGATTCCTACAGAGTACTTAACCTCGAGTTCCCAGAAAGGAATAAGGTGCTAGCTAAAACCGAAGAGGAACATACGCCAAAAGAACAGCCGTATAAGCTGGAGTGCCGTAATAACCCTCAGCCGATACACGCAAAATGCATTAAGCTGAATACCAAGTTTTTAAATAAGCCAATATTGTATATGGACACAGAGAGCGCAAAATCAAAGCAGGTGAGGATGGCTTAGTGAAAGTGAGATCATGGTTTTGCCACAGTGCTAAACCCAGACTGGGGAATCTTAGGCCTGAGGGCCAAATGTAGCCCTCTTGGTTTCTCGGTCTGGCCCTCAGGACTCTCCCCAGGCCACAACCCTCACTGGTCCTGCCCTGTACCCTCAAATATTTTTTGTAGTAATAACAACAACAACAACAACAACAACAACAACAACAACAATTTTTTATTTATACCCCGCCCATCTGGCTGAGTTTCCCCAGCCACTCTGGGCGGCTTCCAATCGAGTGTTAAAAACAATACAGCATTAAATATTAAAAACCTCCCTAAACAGGGCTGCCTTCAGTTGTCTTTTAAAGATAAGATAGCTACTTATTTCCTTCACATCTGAAGGGAGGGCGTTACACAGGGCAGGTGCCACTACCGAGAAGGCCCTCTGTCGGGTTCCCTGTAACTTGGCTTCTTGCAGTGAGGGAACCACCAGAAGGCCCTCGGCGCTGGACCTCAGCGTCCAGGCAGAACGATGGGGGTGGGGATGCTCCTTCAGGTATACAGGCCGTTTAGGGTTTTAAAGGTCAGCACCAACACTTTGAATTGTGCTCGGAAACGTACTGGGAGCCAATGCAGATCTCTCAGGGCTGGTGTTATGTGGTCTCGGCGGCCGCTCCCAGTCACCAGTCTAGCTGCCGCATTCTGGATTAATTGCAGTTTCCAGGTCACCTTTAAAGGTACCCCCACATAGAGCGCATTGCAGTAGTCCAAGCGGGAGATATCTAGAGCATGCACCACTCTGGCAAGACAGTCCGGTTTTTGTGTACAAGAACCACAAATTTCTGCAGGAAGGTAACTGGCACATCCATTTGCTTTTAGAGCCGCCTGCCATTGCTATGCGGCCCCAGGAAGCTTGCCCATGAGGCAAAGTGACCCTTGGCCTAAAGAAGGTTCCCCACCGATGCACCAAAGCATGGTTTCATCAGAAGGGGCGGGGAGAGAATTTTGGGAATTATAGGAGCAGAACTACCTAAATTGTATAGAAATTTATTTATGTGTGCTACTACAGCAGCAAGAATGCTACTTGCACAAAAGTGAAAAGGAGCAGAAGTCGCGGTAAAGGAAGAATGGATACAAAAACTTATGGAATATGCAGAAATGGCGAAACTTACCGGAAGAATAAGAAATAAAGATAGCAAACTTTTTATAATAGAATGGAAATGGTTTATTGAATATTTGCAGATAAATTGTAAACAGATAAAAAAACATTAGCAGGATTATTGTAATAACCTGCAGTTTCACAAGAGCATATGTTTACATTAGATAATGAAAGGAGCAAGTTAAATGAATTTGGATATGCAGAAGATATTAAAAAACATAAATTTAAGGAACCGCAGAAAGGGGGGGCAGTAAGTCAAATTTTGAAATGTTAAATTGATTGTAAAATTAATGAAATGTATAAACTTGGAAAGTATAAATAATGGCAACTCTATAGGCTAGTTGTTGACTAATTTATGTTCCCTGCAAAGGAACATTGGTGGCCAAGCAGCGAACCCCTTGTTGTGCCGTGCCCTAAACCACCTTACGACAAGCAGAGCACTCAAAGAAGTCATTTCCAGAAGCCAGCCTGTAGATTGATTCGGCCCCTTAAGTTCAACAATAAGCGGCAACCTTCACGTGGAATAGGTAAGACTTTTAGGGGAAAGCTTCCTTTCCCTTCCCTTCTCTCTTTCCACCAAAACTAGACAAGTTAAAATATAAAGGTGGTTCAGCTTCTGCTTCTGTTGTTGTTATTTAGTCGTTTAGTCGTGTCCGACTCTTCGTGACCCCATGGACCAGAGCACGCCAGGCACTCCTGTCTTCCACTGCCTCCCGCAGTTTGGTCAAACTCATGCTGGTAGCTTCGAGAACACTGTCCAACCTTCTCATTCTCTGCCGTCCCCTTCTCCTTGTGCCCTCCATCTTTCCCAACATCAGAGTTTTTTTCCAGGGAGTCTTCTCTTCTCATGAGGTGGCCAAAGTATTGGAGCCTCAGCTTCACGATCTGTCCTTCAAGTGAACACTCAGGGCTGATTTCCTTAAGAATGGATGCGTTTGATCTTCTTGCAGTCCATGGGACTCTCAAGAGTCTCCTCCAACACCATAATTCAAAAGCATCAATTCTTCGGTGAAAACTTATTATTTCAATAATCAATTCTTCGGCAAAAGCATTATTCTTTATTAAATCTGTGTGCCGCCCTTCATTGCCAAGATGACAGGGTGGTTCGCAATATAAAAAATACAAAATGAGATTGCAAAATCCACAATGAAACAAAAGCAAGCCAATAACCCCTCTCCCATGAACACATTTCAAAGGCCATAGAATGTCTAGACCAGCCAAAGGCCTGGGAGAAGAGAGATGTTTTTGCCTGGCACCTAAAGATATTTAGTGAACGCGCCAGGCGAGCCTCCCTGGGGAGAGCATTCCACAAATGGGGAGCCACCACAGAAAAGACCTGTTCTTGTGTTGCTGCCCTCTGGACCTCACGTGCAGCAGGCAAACGAAGAAAGCCCTCAGGTGATGATTGCAGGTTCTGGGTTGGTTCAGTTGCGGAGAGGTGGTCTCTATCAGTTTGGCTGATGTGATGTGGTCGAAACTATGACCTGTTGCATGCACAAGTGTAGTCGGAACAGAAAACAGCCAACAGATGTCAAGTGTTGCTTGACGGAAACGGAGATTGCTGCAGTAGTACATTTGCTTACAAAATCAGGCTCCCTCGTGGCTGCTACTGAACTCTTATTGAACCTTTTGCCACCTTCAGGCGGACCACATGCTCCGCCATTGAGTGATGGCTCCAAAATCTGGGCACATTTCGCTGACCTAACATGTATTGATTCCTAATTCTCAGCTTCAACCACCTCCTGTGAATTCTGGTTTCAAGCTAATTCGTGTGGTGGTGTAACACAGCAGAGGCAGATTTGCAGGAGTGCGACCGTTTTGCCCGCACTGGGTGCTGAGCCGAGAGGCCACCACGTGAGGTGCCACAACAATTACGAGCAATGGGAGGCGAGAGGTGTGGTGGGAGCACCAAATTTTGATGTTGGCTTTGTTCCCCATAATCTGCACACACGTCCCATCGTCAGCTCTGTGTACAGTGCTGCAGAAGCCTGCAGCCAGAGAGATGGTAGCAGAAATGAGTTTCTACACCCTAGGCAACAGCGATCCTATTCCAGTGCCTTAAACTCTTCCATTCTCAGTCTCCACTTAAATCGCCTTCTCCTGATCATACAAGCAATAGGCACCTTTCAGTTCAGTTCGATTGATGAAACACAAAGAACAGTAGCTCCCAGTTTGGGGGCTTTCTGTCCCATCCCCCCCCCCAATCAGGGAGCAATGTTAGCTTGCAGGTCTTTCCTTGTCCTTAGATCTTGGATCAGAGTCTTTATGGCAGTATTAATTTAAGCAAGTTCTGCTGACTTTGGCGATTCAGCCTGCAGAAGCCATCACTTGTGGCCTTCGTTTCCCATTGATTGGCAAAACCCTTTTTTTAAAAAAAGTGATGTAAGGTACTGTATTTACTCGAATGTAATGTGCACCTTTTTTGGCCAAATTACACCGCAAAAAGTAGAGTGCACATTAGATTTGGCAGCACATTTACATTCTCCAGCAAATGCTTTTTTGGTTTCAAGGTCTTGAAAATTGAGGTGTGCATTAGATCTGATGGGGCATTGTTGTTGTTTAGTCATTTAGTCGTGTCCGACTCTTCGTGACTCCATGGACCAGAGCACGCCAGGCACTCCTGTCTTCTACTGCCTCCCGCAGTTTGGTCAAACTCATGCTGGTAGCTTCGAGAACACTGTCCAGCCTTCTCATTCTCCTTCGTCCCCTTCTCCTTGTGTCCTCCATCTTTCCCAACATCAGGGTCTTTTCCAGGGAGTCTTCTCTTCTCATGAGGTGGCCAAAGTACTGGAGCCTCAGCTTCAGGATCTGTCCTTCCAGTGAGCACACAGGGCTGATTTCCTTAAGAATGGAGAGGTTTGATCTTCTTGCAGTCCATGGGACTCTCAAGAGTCTCCTCCAGCACCAGAATTCAAGAGCATCAATTCTTCGACAATCAGCCTTCTTTATGGTCCAGCTCTCACTTCCATACATCACTAGTGGGAAAACCATAGCTTTAACTATATGAACCTTTGTTGGCAAGGTGATGTCTCTGCTTTTTAAGATGGGGCATTAGATTCATATAAACACGGTATTTCCTTCTGCTTCTCCTCCCAGGAGAAACTTCGGTTCTGCCTTTAGTCAACTTCTCCACAATAATTCAGCCCCACAATAGCTATCCAGCTTTTCTGCGAATGATGATGGATGGCTGAGCTATAGCAAGCAGCACATAGCCAGAGCATGACAACTCCAGTCACACATCCGTGTTTACAAGGGCGGTGGGGAGGATAGCTTCCATATGTGAGCATGTTTGTTGGACTGCCAACATGGAGCCAGCTGTTTTTCTGGATTTGGGCTGGTGCTCTTCAAGGCAAGGGGACAGCGTCTCGGCAGAGATGCCGGGCTTGGCAGAACTGGTCCCTAAAAGGCTATATGCACACACAAAGAAATATTCTGCAGAAATCCATCATGGCTCCTGCAAGCCAGATTTCTCATAGAAGCTGGAGACAATGCTTTGAATGTGTAGGTCAGCATTTGGGCTTTGCATTCTTTGAAACAACCGACAGCTAACCTTTCCCTGGGCATTAGTGTAGCTTCGCAGGGGCTGAAAGGGACATCCTGGGTCACCAAGCCGAACGTGAATGCATTGTAGCCGGATTTGCTAGTCCGGCTCTTAAGCCACTCCTGACAGTTGTTTATCTAGCCTCGCTTTGACCTACTGAGCCACAAAAGAAACTGTGTCTGTGGACCAGTTCTGAATGGTGGAGACTTTTGGGGGGGGCTTCTAGCCAGAAATGCTCTGATGCAGGGAGCCTACAGATGCGTGTTGTGAGGGTGTTGTGTAATGTGGAACAACAGAAGCCTCAACAAGTTATCTAACATCGCAGTTATCTAATATCGCAGAAATTCAGTAAGATGAAACCTTACCATTTCTTAAATGTTGTTGTTTAATAAAATACATCAGCCCTACTGAACTGATTGTTCAGAGCCCAGCTCCGAGGACCTTCTAGCAGTTCCATCACAGCTGGAAGTGAAATTACAGGGACCCAGGCAGAGGGCCTTCTCGGTAGTGGCACCCGCCATGTGGAACATCCTCGCATCAGATGTCAAGGAGATAAAGACTACACGACTTTTAGAAGGCATCTGAAGGCAGCCCTGCATCGGGAAGTTTTTAATGTTTGCCGTTTTATTATATTTTTATATGTGCTGGAAGCCTCCCAGAGTGGGTGGGGCACTCACCAGATGGGTGGGGTATAAGTAATAAATTTATTATTATTATTATTATTATTATTATTATTATTCACCTGGGACAGATCAGGAAAGTGGCGTAGCTCAGGGGTAGAGCATCTGTTTTGCATACAGAAGGTCCCAGGTTCAGTCCCTGCCAACTCTATGTAGGGCTTGGAGAGAACCCTTCTCTGAAACCCTGTTGAGATGCTACCATTCCGTGTAGACCAGCCTTTCTCAACCTGTGGGTCCCCAGATGCTGTTGGACTACAACTCCCACAATCCCTGAGCTCTGGCCTTGCTAGCTAGGGGTGATGGAAGTTGTAGTTCAACAACATCTGGGGACCCACAGGTTGAGAAAGGCTGGTGTAGACAATACTAAGCTTGATGAACCAGTGTGTGCTGGTCCCGAGGGATAACCGTGAGGCCGGTCCGTGAGGCCGGTCCGTGGTCAAAGGTGCAATGTGGAGGCAGTCCGTAGTAGCTGAAGCTGGGTGTAGGGCAGGGAGTCGGGTGAAGTCAGGAGCTCCGGCAGAGAAGCAGGACAGGGTGCAGACAGGAACAGGCTACCAACAACGTTGCTCCCGCAACTTGGGACTGGGGCTGGCTGGCTTTTATCTGCCCTGAGGCATAGGGCGGCCCCGGTCCACAGGTGACTCGCCTCTCCTGGCCTGGAGGCGAGCACTCCTTCTGTGGTGACTTAGTTCCCTCCGCCTCTCTGCCCTGAGCCTCTGCAGCTCAGGAGAGGCTGGAGGGTTACCGGACCCAGAGGCAACCTCACCTTCCCCTGACAGGGCTGGGAGAGGAGCACCTGCAGGCAATGGGTCCTCCATCACCTCAGGAGCCAGAGCAGACTCAGCTGGTGCCTGCACCTGAGGATCCAGCCCAGGTGAGGACCCTTCAGGCTCAAGCCCCAGCCCTGGCTCAGCTGGTTCTGGAGGCGGGGAATCCTGTGCAGGCTGGGATTCTTCAGGTTCAGCCTCCGAGTCTGAATCCCAGGCCATCACACAGTGGTCCAACTCACTATAAGGCAGATTCCTGTGTTCCTGTCTCCCGCATGCAATGTAGCCATGCAAACCACCTGGAAGCAAGACTATACTGTGCATTTTCTGTCGCAGTTCCACTCGCAGCTCCTCCGTTGCCGGGCCGCCTTCCGAGAATTTTCCAAGAGCAGATCACTTTCAAATACGACTACAATGCCAGAGCCACCCCCTGCATCCCCTATCAAGGGAAGGTAAGGCCATGTGCATCCTGTGCTCTGGACGTTCAGCAGGAAGCCAGAAGGATGTGTTTACCCCTAAGGCCTCCAGCACATTGTTCTGGGACTAGGGAATGTCATTGCGTGCATTGCAGTCACCGGCTTTAGTTATTTGCAAACGGCATGCCTGCTGTCAAACCAGCCCGATGGCCTTAGAAAGACAGGGCAATGTCTTTTTTGCGACTTGGTTGCCTTACAAAAAAGATCCTGGGATGTTGTAGCAGAAGGCAAGAGGTGGGCAGGTGCTGGTCTTGACCTTTAAAGCCCTTTGTGGCTTAGGGCCCTCATATTTACAGGACCACCTCTCCTGGTATGCCCCGCAGAGGACCTTAAGGTCCATGAAGAACCATAGTTTAGAGGTCCCGGGCCCTAAGGAAGTCAGATTATCATCTACCAGGGCCAGGGCCTTTTCAGTGATGGCTCCGACCTGGTGGAATGCTCTGACCCATGAGACCAGGGCCCTGCAGGATTTAACCTCCTTCCATTGGGCCTGTAAGACAGAGCTATTCCGCCTGGCCTGAATTTGAATTCAGCCTGATCTTTTATTTCCCTTCTCTTCCCTCCCCCTCCCTTTTTATGAAGATAATCCACTCTGAGACTCCACAGCTAATTCTCCCCTGGCCTCCTCGCTGGCCCAAGTAGGACCAATTCAGCCAGCTAGCCCCTAAAATGATTTCTGAATTTTGAATTTTATTGTTATTCATGTTTTTATACTGTATTTTATTCTGCTTTTACAATTAGGTGTTTGAAATTTGTTGTTAGCTGCCCTGAGCCAGGTTTTTGAACTGGGAAGGGCAGGGTATAAATAAAAATGTATTGTTATTATTATTATTATGCTTATTATTATTATTATTACCACTGTGATGTGAGGGACCAAGGACTTCCTACCACCCTCCACCTCAAAGACTAAATTCAGTGCAGGAGGAAGAGTTTTGTGTTGTTGTTAAACTTCCCCCTTCCCACATGCTGTGGTCCTGATGTAGTCCCTTTAAAGCCCTAAACGGTCTCAGCCCAATGTACCTGAAGGAGTGTCTCCACCCCCATCGTTCTGCCCGGACACTGAGGTCCAGCTCTGGGCCTTCTAGCGGTTCCCTCACTGCGAGAAGCCAAGTTACAGGGAACCAGGCAGAGGACCTTCTCGGTAGTGGCACCCGCCCTGTGGAACACCCTCCCACCAGATGTCAAGGAAATAAACAACTACCTGTCTTTCAGAAGGCATCTGAAGGCAGCCCTGTTTAGGGAAGTTTCTAACGTTTGATGTTTTATCGTGTTTTTAATATTCTGCTGGGAGCCGCCCAAAGTGGCTGAGGAAACCCAGCCAGATGGATGGGGTATAAATAGTGAATTACTACTACTACTATTATTATTATTATTAAAATTGGAACCTTGTGTGTGTGTGGCACATTAGTATTACCTGTTGATTCCTGCATTACAGTACGTTGGAGTAGATGATGATAATGATGATGATGATGATGATAATAATAATAATAATAAATTTTATTTATACCCCGCCCTCCCCGGCCAGAGCCGGGCTCAGGGTGGCTAACACCAATAAAATCATAGTAAAAACATAATAGGGGGCAAAAACAACAGCAGCAGCAACAACAACACCAATTTAAAATACAGGTTAAGATGACTCTTGAGGTGTCTTCCAACACTACAGACATGGTTTGCTAAGCGTAAGAATTATTATCCCTCTGTATGCCTAGGACTGAGGCTCCTCCAGTGTCCCAGCTACATCACTGCTGCAATTATGGTTGTAAGCAACCCCCAGGGAAGGTATGAAGTCCGATAAGAAATTAAACTTCCGCTGAGATTCTCTGAAGAAGGGCTTTGCAGAGCTGGAGATTGCCATAGGGCCTGATCTGGACCTCCCCTAAGCCCCAAGGCCAGAGCCACTCAATTTCAATATCTTCAGTCTAGTAGGAGCTGCCTTTCAAAAACTTCTTTGGGACGTTTAATTCCAGTGAAATTTTAATTTAGTAATTTGCTTTTAGAGCAAACATTGCCTATTTGAAAAGCCACCCAGTTTCTGGTAATTTTGATTATTACTTGGCATCTCCCAGTACCAAACTTTCTTTAATTTGGAGATACGTGAAAAATGACAGGCTGTCTTCTGCTTTTATCAAAAGATGCTGGTTTTAAAGTCCACATTAATTTTGTCGTACCACAAATACCCATTACATCCAGTCATGTCCTGTTTCCAGGAACCACTCATTTCTCAACTCCTTCATTAACATTAAGGCTGCAAAGTACAATTTTACGTTGGTATGCCAAGCCTCCCCTTTCCTTTGCATCTTGTAATCCTTTAACACGTGGTGTTTTTTCCCTTGCCATAAAAACTTGATTTTAATTATTTTGCCATTGTCGGAATGGTAATTCATTAGCTATAATAGACATTGTTTGGAACAAAAACATCATTCTGGGCAATATATTCACATTTTATCACAAAAATTTGACCCAGTAGAGACAATTTTAATTTCTAGCATATCTTTTTAAATGTCCGTCCATGCCTTAACATAATTATTTTTGTCTGTTTGACATTGTCTGTCAAGTGCTTCTGTACTGAGTGGACTTCTAAGTTGGTAACCAAGAAATGGTTATGGGATGAATCAGGATTAACGCTGGAGAAGAGAGAGATTCCCACTGAATCAGGTTTCCAAATGGAGAACCTTGTTCCCGGAGACATGCTGCAACAAAACAGAGCCCTGTTTGTTTCACTTTGGCTTGTTGTTGTCTTCCACCCCCGCTTTTATATATATAAAATCAAATTAATCCTATTCTTCTCATGCAACCCTTAATGGCCAAAGTCATTTGGCAAGAGCTCATAAATCTTTGGCCTGCATCAGCCAGGGGCTTGCAATTGTATCCATAGCAACCCGTGTGGCAAGAAATAAAATTTGACGGGGATAGGCACTGCCCTGCGGAAAAGAAAATGCCAGTTTGCAAGAGCACCGTAGCCATTTTCAAATAAAAAAAGCAGAACTGGGGGGGGGGGCAAGAAAAGGGATGGCCTTGGCAAGGTCTTGTCTCCTTCGTTTTCACCTGTTGCTTTCCCCCGTCCACCCACGATGCCTTTCCTTGTTTTGCAAAGCAGGCAAGATGATGGCTCAGCCGTTCTTTTTCGCTCCCAGCTACATCCCAGCCCCCGTTGGCCAGAGGAGAGGCCTGAGAGAGAGAGACCAGCCAGCGCTTGAGCTAATAAATGAATTCAGCTCACAGCTGCATCTCCTCACCGCCGAAGTCCCCCTGCTTAACGTCAACCTTGTTTCCCTTTCCAGAAACGCGGCGCTTTTGTGTGGACGAAGATAAAACCGGAGAAGGGGAAGTCGGTTCCTGAGGGGACCAGAACCCAGCCGGGCGCTGGGGGACCAGAGATGCTGGAACAGCCAAAAGCAGAGAAAGAGGACTCTGCGGAAAGCTGCATGACCTCAGCCGGCCTCCGCGTGCCAGATCCCCCAGAGACGCCCCCAGACTCCAACCTACGCTTATCAGAAGCAGATAGCAGCGCAGGAGCCAAAACAGATCCCGGAGCCCCGGAGAAAGGACAGGAGGAGGGTTCAGGGATTTCTCAGGCAGGGGAAGGGGATGTGAGCCATCCCTCCGGGGAGAAAAGGCCTCTCAGCCCACCAAAGTCGGGCTACCTTGAGAAACAGCAGGAGGACACCCCCATCCATGAAGCAGCACAGTCCCCGGCAGAAATTCAGAAGGCCTAAGAGGTCCAAGCGCGGGGGCTGGCCTGGTGTAATTTCAGTAACGCCAAACACAAACTGACACCAGCAAACGGTCTGAGGCGAGGCGCTCTCGCCTTTACATAACAACAGCTGCAGCCTGCTTTGATGCCTCTTGAAAATGAGAGTCCTATATTTATATATATATAAAATCCTATGAATCTTTTATTATGGTTTCTATCCACCGTTGCAGTTAGGTTATTTCCCTGCCCACCCCCTCAAATCAAAATCATCTGGATTATCTGCTCTCCTGAATATCGAGAGCGACTAAGAACGCCGCTAATGAATAATGAGCAATTAATGTCAACAATTGTGTTGCTTTGCTTCCGACATTTTGACTCTTTGCAAGCCTTGAGTGGTGGGGTGTTTTGGGTTCCTGTCTGATACCTTTAAAGTGTGGCTTCTTGGCAAGAACGGCAAGCAGATCCTAGCAGTAAATTTTTTTGGATGTGTTGCGTTGTCATCCTGTGATGAGCAGAAGCCATTGTTATTTCTGTCGGAAACAGTGACAGAGGAGACAGTGTCCATAAGAATGTAAGTTATGTTCCGTTGCTCAGCCCAGTCAGGAAGGACACCGTGACGACAACCTTCACTTTTTGCTGTAAGAGTTTCCTGGAACGGATTTGTTCTCAAGGTCAGGGCTGCAGATCTGATTTTAAATCTCTATACAGGTTCCTCTTCACAGTACCCACAATGCTATACCTTGCATTTCACACTTTTAGCAATGAGCAGGGGTCAGCAAACTTTTTCAGCAGGGGGCTGGTCCACTGTCCCTCAGACCTTGTGGGGGGCCAGACCCAGAGATGCATTTTAAATAAAAGCACACATTCTACTCGTGTAAAAACACCAGGCTGGCCGCACAAATAACCCAGAGATGCATTTTAAATAAAAGGACACATTCTACTCATGTAAAAACAGGCTGATTCCCGGACCGTCCATGGGCCGGATTTAGAAGGCGATTGGGCCGCATCCAGCCCCCGGGCCTTAGTTTGCCTACCCATGCTTATGAGTGCCAGAATAAATGAAATGTGCATAATATCTCTGTTCTTCAGTGGAGATGAACTATTACCTATCCTTATTGAAAGGTGCTTGCCATCTCCTTCCCATTTCCATTTCTTCTTTCCGCTCACTCAGAAAGTGCCTATACTCATTCACAGAGAAAGAGATGTGCCATATAATGTGTTTAGCATGTCTAGTATCTTAACAAGTGGAAACTGCAAGAAATTCCATTGGAGATGCCAGCCGGCCATGCAAGAGACTCCCTTCTAGTCCCTTCCTCACCCAATGTTTCTGTCCTACCAACAGCAACAGGTAGTGAACATTACATGCCCACTCAGCATGCTCAGTCCTTAGTGAACTGTCTGGGGGGGCTCCCTCCAACTTTCCCCCAACATGTTTTTTTGTGCTTCTGCAGACCTCAGGATTCCCCCAAGCCTGCTGATATACCTGCCTCTTGTTTGAGAGTGTTGCCGTTTTAGTTATATGGGGGATTTTTGATAGGTAAGTGTGTGGCTCCATCAAACAAATACCTTACTAATGATCTCCGGAGGGGAGAAGGGATGGTCAGTTTTCAGGATACTTTACTTGGAGTAGTTCTATAAACCCTGGAGGTTAATTTCTAAGTATACCCATTTTTTACAAACAAATACATTTTCCGACAGGACACTTTTGAAGAACAGGGGAATTCTATGAGATAAACCCTGAAAGACGCTGCATCCAACTCAAAGGTCCATAAAGCCTGGTATCCTGTTTCCAGCAGTGGCAAGCCAAATTCTTTGGAGAAACTTTGGGAGGAGGCCTTAAAGGCAACAACATTAGAATGACAGAATCAGAGAATGTAGCGTTAGAAAGGGCCTTGTGGGTCATCTAGTTCAATCTCCTGCAATGCAGGAATATGCAGCTGTCCCATACGGGAATCGAACTCATGACCTTGGCATTATCAGCACCACGCTCTAACCAACTGAGCCACCTCCAGACCACAAAGAAGCGTAGGATCTCTGTACATGGGGTTATCAGGACTGATGCCTCCCCCTCTATGGATTTCTCTCTTTTTAGGCTATACGTGCTAGATGCTTGTGTAGCAAATGTACCTAGAGGGGAAACAGGATCATCTGCTCTTCCCACCGCCAATGTGCAACTAGCATAAAAGCTTAGATGCATATAAGTTATATATGTGTAGGGTTTGTCTTCGCCATAAGGAACTCTGGCAGTCCTACCTACATATATGGACTGTCTCCCATATGCAATCCATGTTGACAGTCCTTAAGGCTGGTCATCGTATCTAGAGGCAATGAATTCTATTGACCTAGCCGTTCAATGTGGGAACATTAAATGTTGATGCAGGCGGTCCTTGCTTTTCCTGGGGGCGCCCATTCACTCAGGCAAATGTGAAAGTATTCTCTTTGAATGTTCAGGGATGCAGGAGAGGATATATTGTTTGATTATATCCTTTTCCAACTTGTGTTAACAAGTTCAACAATTTAGCAGAGTAACATTCCCCTTTTTAAACTTGCAGCGGATGCATTTGCTCAGGCTCGCTAAAGCCTCTATTATAACTGTTCTGGTATTTTCCTCTTATTCCCTCATAAAAGATAAGACACGACACAGTCTTCTATAGAAGTATAAAAAGGTTTACTCACACATCATTCTGTTCACAATAGGATCCCAGAAGGCAGACTTAGTTTAGAAAAGTAACATATACCTAGAAACTATCCCATAAGAAGACAGTCCCTTTGTCCACTCTTGGCTGGAGGCCAAGAGAGCATCTTTGGCTAAGCAGATATTGCTTCTTCAATGCATGTAGTCAAAGACAGGTGGCTGCCCTGCCCTGTGCTTTTGTCATTACCTGCACAGATGAGGCCACACCCACCTCTAGTCACATGCAGAGGAAGTCTGTCCCAGGCCAGAAGGAAGCAGGAAGTTTACCTGCTGGCTGGACAAACATTCCTCCCCATGTGTAAACATGTTCACTCTAGGAATGTTGTACTTGACTGCTCTTGTGTTTCACATCCCACATCTCTGAGTTGTCATAGCTTGTGCCACCTTGGTGCTTGTGGGTGTACAGGTGCCCACAGAGGCCTGCTCTGGTGCCCAAAGGGTCTCCCCTGCTCAGCTGAAGCTCCGTTGGAAAGAAATGCATCGTAGCCAATAGAATAGGCACTTGGTTCTAGAGGGTTTGTCTGGTTTGCAAATATAGCCCAGGAGCTCAAAAGGGTTGGAACCCCGTGATCTAAGTGATCAACGCAGGCATGCTACTGAATGGTAGCCGTTTACATGACTGCAGCAGCGATTTTCCAAATCATGTAGCTCAGTGGCAGAACATCCGTTTGGCATGCAGAAGGTCCCAGGTTCAATCCCCAGGTAGGGCTGGAGGAGAAGGAGAAGGAGGAGGAGAAGGAGGAGGAGGAGGAGAAGGAGAAGGAGAAGGAGAAGGAGAAGAAGAGGAAATTGTTTATACCCCACCCATCTGGCTGGGTTTCCCCAGCCACTTTGGATGGCTCCTAATAATAATAATAATAATAATAAGTGCCAAAACATCAAACATTAGAAACTTCCCTAAACAGGGCTGGCTTCAGATGCCTTCTAAAAATCAGATAGTTGTTTATTTCCTTGACATCTGAAGGGAGGGCATTCCACAGGATGGGCGCCACTACCGAGAAGGCCCTCTGCCTGGTTCCCTGTAACCTCACTTCTTGCATTGAGGGAACAGCCAGAAGGCCCTCGGTGCTGAATCTCAGTGTCTGTGCTGAACGATGGAGGTGGAGACGCTCCTTCAGGTGTACTGGACCGAGGCCATTTAGGGCTTTAAAGATCAGCACCATCACTTTAAATTGTGCTCAGAAACGTACTGGGAGCCAATGTAGGTCTTTCAAGTCTGGTGTTATATGGTCTCGGCGGCCACTCCCAGTCACCAGTCTAGCTGCTGCATTCTGGATTAGTTGTAGTTTCCGGGTCACCTTCAAAGGTAGCCCCACGTAGAGCACATCCTCCAAAATCTTGGAGAGCCACTGCCCGTCTAGGTCATGCTGAGCTAAATGGACCAGTGGCCTAGCTCGGTATTTGGCAGCATCCTATGTTTTGGGCTGACAAAAAATGTGACCCGTAAAGCAACCCTTTAGCTCCTGCCGGTAAGTGCTTAGGAAGGAACATGGCATAGTGATGTCATCACCCAAGACCATGTTAGTTAAATTCAGCTCCGATCCTCTGAGCTGATACGGCTCATCTTGGTTTGAGCCCAGCAGAGTATTCCCAGAGTCCGCAAACGGAAGGATGAGGCAGGTATGGTGCTACATTGCTATGCTTTATTTCTAAGCTATGCTGAGAGCATACAAATATACATCTTGTCTCTGTGAGAAGCAGAGAGCAACTCAACAAAGAACGACGGAACAAAGGAAACAGGAAACCAGTAAGCGTCACATCCCGTCTCCCTTTCCTGTGGGAATCCAACAGTATCTGGACTGTGGAATGACAACATAGTCTTGTGACTACCAGCAGCTGCTCAGTGAGGGAAACAGAAACCAACAGACCATCCCCTTTAGGAACCACAGGTGGTGGCTGCCTAGCGCAGGGCTCCAGTGGCCAGGTGAGAGCAGGGCTGCGACACCTTTAATAGTTATGCAGATAAAATTTCCGCAGAGGTGTGGTCTATGATGTACAGGGATTCTCCACACTGGACTTGTGGGAATGTTGTGGATAGTAGGAGACGATATATTGATTAAATATTATCCCTCCTCACTCACGCCAGTGAACTGCTAGCAGAGTACATTCCCCCGTATATTGCAGGAAGCTGGTTGGTAGATTCATTTGAATCTCTTTACTTAAACAATCCAATCTGGCTTGCCCAGATTGGGTTTGTTCCTGGTAAATTCCCCTTTAATCCCTCTTAAAAAGAATAAAGACACAACAGTCTTCTTTTAAAAGTACAGTGGTATCTCGGGTTACATACGCTTCAGGTTACATACGCTTCAGGTTACAGACTCCGCTAATCCAGAAACAGTACTTCGGGTTAAGAACTTTGCTTCAGGATGAGAACAGAAATTGTGTGGCGGCGGCACGGCAGCAGCAGCAGTAGGAGGCCCCATTAGCTAAAGTGGTGCTTCAGGTTAAGAACAGTTTCAGGTTAAGAATGGACCTCCGGAACGAATTAAGTACGTAACCAGAGGTACCACTGTAATGATAATAAATGACAATAAATTTACTTACATTCAGTTCACAGTAGGTTCCCTGAAGGCAGGCTTTAGCTTGTAGTTACAGAAAAGGGTTTGAGTTCATCCCATATGCGAATGAGCCCATGTCCTGCTGGCTGAGAACCAGCAGACAGCAAAATACATCACTATCCGAAGAGAGTCAAAGAGTCATCATCATCATCCTCATCATCATTTTATTATTTCTACCCTGCCCATCTGGCTGGGTCTCCCCAGCCACTCTGGGCGGCTTCCAGCAAAATATTAAAATACAATAATTCATCAAATATTAAAAGTCAAAGAGAGAATGGCATCAAGAGGAAGATGGCTGTGCGACTGGCCCTTTTACAGGGTTTCACAGGGTCATGCCCATCTACCTGGTCACAGGCAGGAGGAGGATGCTCCAGACAGGTGTGACCGGAAGTCCTCCTGGCTGGAGTAACATCCCCCTGTGTGTCCACTCTGGGCAAACAGGAAGTGTTGTACTTGTCTGCTTATGTTACATCCCACAGGACTCACCTCCAGGCATGCTTGGGGTCAACAGGCGCTGGAAAACGTGCTTAGGGCTCTTTGACTGAGGCTCTTCCCCAAGCTTCTACCAATGCTCTCAGCACAGCAATGCTGCTAAAATGTCCGCCGTGGGAAGCACCCCTGAAAAGCTGTACATGCAGGATTGCTTGTATGGAAGCCAAAGAGCATTCCTATGCCTTTAAAACCTCCCAGATACGGCAGGAAGCAAGGCAGCTGCAGTTTATTGCCTGTTCCCACCCAGCCCCTGTTCTTCCCCGACCTGGTGCAACTGACTGGGGCTACAGATATGCCACACAGCAAGCAGCAGGGCCCAGGAAGAGGCTGGGCAGGAGAAGGCCCCAGTGGCGTAGCGTGGGGGGTGCAGGGGGGGCCAGCCGCACCGGGCGCAACATCTGGGGGGGGGGGCGCTCGCACTCGCAGCTCTCTGCCCCTACCTGGCTCACTCACTCTCCCTCACTGCAGTGCTGGCTGTGCGAATCCGATCCGAGCCACCGGGTCGCCGCCCACTGTGGAGGGGAGGGTGCCAGGCGTGCGGTGCGGTGCGGAGAGAGAGCGAGGGACTATCTGGGGGAGGGGCAGTGCAGCGGGGGGGGCACAAATTACTTGCCTTGCCCCGGGTTAGGGGGCACAAATTACTTGCCTTGCCCCGGGTGCTGACAACCCACGCTACGCCACTGGAAGGCCCTGCCACAATGGAAGATCTGAAGGCATAGGAATGCTCTGCAGGGGATGGGATGCTCAAAATAACCTATTTCTGGAGGGGTGGGAGAGCAGTTCTGACTGCTTGAGTCCCCACCGTTGCTCAGCAATATCTGCTGCATACCCCATAAACTATTTCAGTGTTTTAAACAACCAGATGGCCTGCAGGGAGTCTTCATTTTCTCTACAGTTCTGCTTATAAAGTTTACAGCTGCAACAGTATGCCTCTCCCTTTTCTATTCACTTTTGAGATCTGTCAGTCTCCGTTCTCTCAGTTTCTCATTTTTCTCTCTCTCTCATTCTACATATTTCTGCAGCAATTTGCAATCTGTTTTTTTTAAAAAAAAAACAAAAACGAAACTTCACAAATTCTTCGGCATTTTGGTGCAAACGTTTCCTAATAAGCGCAATCATGTATGCCGTTTTGACGAATGCGCACATTTTTGCAAGTGATTTCTCCTAATATAACACATTTTTGTATGTTACCGTCGCTGCTGACAGCTGAAAATCATACTCCCTGAAGTCGCTGCTGCTGCTGTTATAATTATTGTTAAAAATATTTTAGGATGCCTTCTAGGGTCAGTTCCAACTTTCAACATATAATTAAAACAACTAAAATAAACCAGAAGCACCATAAAGACAGCAGTAGGAGGAATTCTTAACAATATCATGGCAATGTGAGCAGCATTCATCACTGAAATCAAGCAAAATGGTTATGTCCATTGAAATCTGGTTAAATAATATTTGGAACTTGGAACTGGAATATTTGGAATATTTGGAACTGTGGCCTTACGTACCACAGAAAGGTAATTAAAGGCACTTCAAGGATAGACACTTTTCGTGAGACTTGGCTTCCTTTCTTTTCCTTTATAAATGAGACAGGAGAATCTCCGTGGGGAGGATATTTGAATTGGTAATACATCAATAGATGCATTGCTTATGTGCTGCGTACTTCATATGAAACTTAATTAGAACGTACCACTGGACAAGTTACTGTAGTCATGTGTTGTTCTTGTATTTACATGAAAAGCAATACAAATTATTGGAGGGGAGAATACATATACATAACATACAATGCCATATACTGGGCCTACCCATAGCAGCTGCAATAATTTAGCTATATGCCATAATGAAAACAAAAGAAATGTTCAGAGCAGAGCCGCAAATTTAGCTTCCTGCCCGCCAGCAGGAATAAGGGGACACACAACGTAATGTAGCTTTTCATCACCAGACAGCAATATATACATAAATCCTCTAGGTGTAATAACAAAAAACTTCCTGAAACTCAACTCATGGTGTATTCACATTACTGGCTGGTTTGGGGGAGAAATGCATCAAAACTCAGTATTTCTGAAGAAGTGTCAGGAGAGATATGGGTTGTGCTAATGTCATACGTACAGGAAATGAGAATGTGCACACGGCCTGAGACATTTTTTTCCAGAAACATCTCCCTTACTTGAGAAGACCAAACCCAACCATAGCTGTCAAGCGTCCCTTATTTGGCGGGACAGTCCCTTATCCCAGCGCCATGTCCCGCTGCTGTCCCTTATTGAGGATGTCCCTTAAATAAGCTACTGAAGGTAATGGGGCCCTTTCTATGTCCATCTGTCCTTTGTCAACAACAAATTGTTGCTGTTTTTTTGTGTTGAATATATGCTATATGGTAATTTATGGACCTAATAGGTATCTAAAGCCATTTGCACGCAACAAAATATGTATGTTATCAGAGTAATTGTTGATCGCTTATTTTGGCTGCTGATCCCTTATTTTCGAGACTGCTGGTCCCTTATTTTCAAATCTGTAAGTTGACAGCTATGAACCCACCTAACCTACAGATGCCTAGGCTATAGAGTTGCTGCTGTTGCTGTTGTTGCTTAATTGCTAGAATGTTTGATCTAATAAAGACTTATCGAGGCAGCACCAGCATTTTTCTCCAGAAACGTTCTGAACTCTGGCGAAAGCCTTTCAAATCACGCCCTGGCATTTGTAGGGTTATTCGCATTGGATAATAAGCCCCCCCCTCCCACCAAGCTCCTGGGATCTGCATGTCTCTCTGCAATAAGCAGTGACTTTTTCTAACATTTCAAAAGCATTGTAGGGAACCCAGACATGAGGCATTACCTCAGAAACAGCTGAGTAAACTCTCCAGCTGGGCCATTGATCTGTGCGAAATGAAAACTCTTCAAAGCGGCAAAGAGGAGATTAAAGGGGACATTATGTCCTCACAGGTCACTGGGAGAGGCTCTAATGGCCTCCTTCGCATTCCACTTCAGACAGCAACACGTGTTCTTATGCAACCAGGGATGGTAAACTCTAAGAACTTCCACCATGGAGCTGCTTTCGTATCAAACTGCCATTGTACAGTGGTACCTCGGGTTACATACGCTTCAGGTTACATATGCTTCAGGTTACAGACTCCACTAACCCAGAAATAGTGCTTCAGGTTAAGAACTTTGCTTCAGGATAAGAACAGAAATCGGGCTCCGGCGGCGCAGCGGCAGCAGGAGGCCCCATTAGCTAAAGTGGTGCTTCAGGTTAAGAACAGTTTCAGGTTAAGAACGGACCTCCGGAACAAATTAAGTATTTAACCCGAGGTACCACTGTATTGTTCTTTTTTTGCACGCAGACAATTGGAGCATCACTTCTAGACAGGGTAGGGGATGAAGAAAGAAATGCCCTCCTTCCTGGGGCAATTTCCACCATCCACCTCCAATGGCAACAAGTCACCTGTACTTGGCCTTCTGCTTTACATAACAGAGATGTACCCATTTAGCAGTCTATTTTTTTGCAAACAAAATTGCTGGGGCACGGGGTTCCCTTAGAGATCATGCTTGTCACCATAGGAGGGGGAGACACCTATGACTCTGCACCAGTCAGACTCATGTCTGCCTCTTGGCTGCCCTCCTCTCCTCTCCAGCTTCTGTCCCTGATTCTGGACTGCTATCTACCACCGACTCTCCCAGCTCACTAAGCCCTGTTGCCAACTTCAGCTTCAGACACCTCCTCTTCCCAGTCTTCTCCCTCTGACCACTCATTGCCGTCCCACCACAAATCCCTGGGCTCTGAGCCTTCTTCCCTTGGGGGTTCCCCAACTAGTCCCCCCCCCCATTCCTCAGCATCCAACCGGTCCATGACACACCGCTAGTCGAAGGCAACAACAGACAATGAGTTAGATTGGCCAATGGTCTGACTTTGTATAAGATAATTACCTAAGTTCCACTTGGAGATGTGGACATTGAATCTTCTGCATGCACAAAGCACGTCCTCTGCCCCTGATCAACTTCATGTTGACATAGAAGGATATGAAGACTGCATTATTATCTTTTCCTTTTTGGTCCCCGTAAAATCAGTAGGCTTTCTTCCCAGGCCAGATAAAAAGAACCACGGGTAAACTGCTGCAAAATAGCATTCTCACTCCCAGTTCTGTTAAAGTACCAGCTCCCGAAACCTTAGTTTTAGTGTAGATGCTTTCTCAGTGTAGGAGAGAAAGAGAAAGAACTCTTTTAGCAGCCTCCTTACCTAGAAATGTGACTTTCTTGTCTCCTAGGTTACCAGGCAACTGGGGAGGAACTAATTGGCCAAGAAACCTGCGTGAAGGCGAGGGTTGCAGAGGAGTCTGGCACCCAAGCAATTAAGGATTTGCCACAAGTGGCACATGAAAAAATGGACTCTGACTCTTCGGCGTAGAAAAGATCCTCGCAGCTAATAAAGGTAGACCTGTCTTCCAGCTAACTTCCTGTTGAACAGTTAAATGGACTGGACATACCCATGTCGTAAATCACTGTTTGGGTGACGTTTTCACCCGTTAGCATCTCCATTGGGGAGACTTAGGTGGCTAGGTTTACAGGAGCCCAGGGTCTGGAATGATCACACTATTTCGGGCTTGGAAGGAATGTTCTTGTAGGGGACTTGTGGCTTTCTAGATGTTGCTTGAGTCCAATTCCCACTGGTCCCAGCCACCATGGCCAAAGGTCAAGGATGTTACAAGTTGTTAAGCTTTTTCGCAAAAGCACCAAAAAAACACTTTTTTAAAATTGACTTTCCCAAGATCCTGGTCATGTCCGGGAAAATCCAGACATATGACAGCCCTAGTAAGGCTGCACACTCTCTGTACAGTGGTACCTCAGGTTAAGTACTTAATTCGTTCCGGAGGTCTGTTCTTAACCTGAAACTGTTCTTAACCTGAAGCACTACTTTAGCTAATGGGGCCTCCCGCTGCTGCCGCACCGCCGGAGCCCGATTTCTGTTCTCATCCTGAAGTAAAGTTCTTAACCTGAAGCACTATTTCTGGGTTAGTGGAGTCTGTAACCTGAAGCATATGTAACCTGAAGCGAATGTAACCTGAGGTACCACTGTATCTTCAAAACTCGTTCTTTCCCTCAGACAATTCTGGGCACTGCAGTTTGTTAAAATTTCCTGGGGATTGTATCTCTGTGAGGCCTAAACTACAGTGCCCAGAATTCTTTGAGGGGGGAAATGTGCTTTGAATGTGCCTTATAGGTCTAGTGTACACAGCCTGACTGTGCTGTGTTATGTGAGATATTTATTCACCACCTACTAACCAAAGTGCTTGAGGTGGGTGTGTCATTTTAAGGGGCCAAACTTAATTTTTGCATTTTTCTTTTCCGTGAGGAGTTAAAAAAATCTATCCTTCAGTGTGAGGAATTAAAATCTGCTATTATCGTTGTGACTGGACAACACTTAGTTTGGTAAGTCTACGTCTGATGAAGAGGCGCATTAGCTGCTTTCGGAAAGCGAAAGGTTTTTTAAATTTTACCTTCTGAAAATGTCAGGTACAGCTAAATAATAGTAATAATAATAAATAAAAATAATAATATATCATATAACTGCAAGTACATGGGAATCATTTTTAGTGATGCCCATGAAATTTCGCACGCATCTTACTTACCAAGCAAAACTGAATTATATTAATTTAAGCAAAATATCTTTTGAATTCCCAAGTCAAGTTGCAACTTTTTTAGCATATCCCTCATTTTTGGAATTTGAAAGTTGAAAAATGCAACATGCCCTAATTATAATGCTGTAATAATGTATCCTTCAAGCTTGTATGAAGATATGTGTACATGGAAATGTTCTTAGAAACTTCCAACTGATTGCACAAAGGCAAAAATCACACCTGCATACCCTGAAAGTGTACCCAAAAAACAATTTTTTTATTGCAAGAGAACAGTGGCCATTTTGGTTGCTGTGATCTCGCACAATATTGTGGCACATTTCCCCCCCCCCCAAATAAAGCACTTTTGGGGGGCCGTGATCTCATGCGGTGCCCCAAAATGCACATTTTGGGCACGCTGTGCCTGAAAAAGTGCTTTTTGGGGGGTGGGGGTGGGACTGTGGTGTGAAATCACACAAGATCATGGCAACCAAAATGGCCACCATGCTATAAAAATGGGAAGATGGCGTCCGGGAAGATGATGTCATGGATTTTGGCTTCAAAGCGTTGGCTGCTATGCACCTTTGACTCTATCCATTCTTATCTCTGGCCCATCCTGGTTCCCTACCCAGATGGGGTACGCTTGTCCCCTGAGATACATGGATATCATAGATCACTGTTATGTGCTGAAGTTCTCACCCTGGGCCAGCAGGGGAATACTGTAGATAGTTATGCAAATGAAGGATCGGAAGTGACGTTCAGTGATTGGATAGTTTGTATGCAAATGAAGGATCGAAAGTGACGTTCAGTGATTGGATAGTTTTAGAAAATGGCAACAGTTACATTGTTCTGGAGTGCCTGGCGTGTTCTGGTCCATGGGGTCACGAAGAGTCGGACACGACTAAACGACTAAACAACAACAACATTGTTCTGGAGCTCTATATAAGCAGGCTGACTGAGCTCCTCAGTTCAGTTCTGTTCCAGCTTACAAATAAAGAGCTGCTCCTCCTTCACTTTCAATCCTTCTTTGTTTTCTGCTGCTCCAGAGAAGCGGACACGGAGCAATGGATCCAAACTACAAGAAAGAAGATTCCACCTAAACATTAGGAAGAACTTCCTGACAGTAAGAGCTGTTCGACAGTGGAATTTGCTGCCAAGGAGTGTGGTGGAGTCTCCTTCTTTGGAGGTCTTTAAGCAGAGGCTTGACAACCATATGTCAGGAGTGCTCTGATGGTGTTTCCTGCTTGGCAGGGGGTTGGACTCGATGGCCCTTGTGGTCTCTTCCAACTCTATGATTCTATGATTCTAGCTGCTTTGGAAGAATCGCTGTGTCGTCTGATATGTTCGCCCACAACTTAACAATCACCGCTGGTGCTAAGCCAGTCCTGCAAACCTTAAGATTCAACAACCTAAATGCTGCTCCCCAGCTGTAAATGGCAGCCAATCAAGGGCATGTCTAAACCCCTGGTTTTGCTGTTTGCCTGGCACTAGCAGCAAATGAAATAAAATAAGGAGATGTCCTGAGTGACTGACTGGCCACCATATATTAGTCATACCCTGTGCAGGTCGAATAATCAGTGACTTTGAACTTATTGTTCTCATCTCTCTCTTTTCCCATCTTCTGTCTTGGCCTAAGTGCACTTGTGACGCAGCCCCTCGTTTTATCTCCGTCCCGGCTATTTAGAGCCCTTGTTCTTAGAACCATTGACCTTTCAAAAAGTAAGAGCTTATTTGTTGATCATTCAATACTAACACTTAAAAGTGCTCCAGATGGGCCTTGAGAACACCTATAGAAGAGGAAGGCGGTATCAGCAAAGAATTTCACGCAGGACTTATTTGAAACTGGAATCGGCACTGCTTTGGGGAAGCGGGTTATAGTTCAGTGGTAGATTGTGTGCCAGATGCCCCACATTCAGCCCCCAGAATCTTGGGAGTTGGGAGAATCCCCTGTCCAAACCCCTGGAGAGCTTGTATACCATCTCAGACCACTGATCCATCTAGCTCAGCTTCAGAGTAGAAAATGCTGAGCTATGTGGATCACTTATCCAAAGTTGTATAAGGCAGATTCCTTTGTTCTCACGATGCCAGGACACAAATCCAGTGGTGTAGTGTGGGGGGTGCAGGGGAGGCCGGCCGCACCGGGCGCAACATCTGGGGGTTAGGGTTAGGGGGCGCAAATCCACGGGTTAGGGGGTGCAAATTACTTGCCTTGCCCCGGGTGCTGACAACCCACGCTACGCCACTGCACTAATCAGACCGTATCCTTAAGCTAGGGTTGCCAATCCAGGCTAGTTGCCATACGACCAGGCTTTCCTAGATATTTTGCCAATCCCAAATGTATGACAGCCCTACCTTAAGCATGTACAGCAGCCTTCCCCAACATGGTGCCCTCCAAATGTTTGGGACTACAACTCCTATCAACCCCAGCCAGCATGGCCAATGGTCATGGATGATGGGATTTGTAGTCAACAGAATCTGGGGTGGGGGTGGGCGCATCAGACTGAGGAAGTCTGGTTTACAGAGTGGTTTTCCCTATTCAGTGTGGAATCTACTGGCCATCATACAGGTGGGATTTTAAAAAAGGCTTTTGGATAAGATGGCATAAATTTTGGGAAGATTGATTACCACACCCTCTCATTTTGTAGTTCAAATACAGTCATACCTCGGGTTGAAGTAGCTTCGGGATAAGTATTTTTGGGTTGTGTGCTGCGGCGACCCAGAAGTAGTGGAGCGCGTTACTTCCGGGTTTCGCCGCTCGCGCATGCGCAGATGGTCAAAATGATGTCACGTGCATGCGCGGAAGCGGCGAATCGCGACCCACAGACAAGTGGGCATGGGTTGCGTTCACTTCTGGATGCGAACAGGGCTCCGGAACGGATCCCGTTCGCATCCAGAGGTACCACTGTATGGTTTCATGGTCTTAAATTAGCATCTGGGCTGAAATTGGTAGTGGAGCGATCCATTAAGGTTAGCATTGGGATCATTCATTGTTTTGCCTGAATACATTTTGCTGCCTGTCTGATGTTAGAGGGAGGTGGAGTGTCATTGAATTCTACTTCAACACTCAAGGTTAGGGTTAGGGTTGGGGTTAGGATTAGGGTTAGGGTTATGTACTGAAGTTCTCACCCTGGGCCAGCAGGGGGATACCGTAGATAGTTTTCACTCAGGTCCACATATGCAAATAAGGGATCAAAAGTGACGTTCAGTGATTGGATAGTTACAGAAAATGGTTACTGTTGCGTTCTAGTGGAACTCTATATAAGCAGGCTGGCTGAACCCTTCAGTTCAGTTCTGTTCTGGCCTATGAATAAACAAGAGCTGTTTGAAGAATCGCTGTGCTGTCTGATATGTTCACCCACAACTTAAGAGTTAGAGTCCTCCATCACACCTGAGGCAGCAGGCTAGTTTAGTGGGTGCAGCATGGACTCCCCTTTCCCCTTCCTTCTCATCCCTTCTTGCAGTAGTTCTTCAGACATTTTGCGAAAGGGGAACTCAGTGGTATGATGGATCCTGAACCTGGGTCATGCGAAGAGGGCTGTCTGCTTATGTCCACAACCCACATTAACCAAATAGAAAACTATGGGAAACCAGCAAACTCAAATCGGCAAGGAATCTTCTGAATCATAACAGGCCAGGTGCCAACACATTCTTCTGCCTGACATGAAAGACATAGAATCATAGAATCCTAGAGTTGGAAGAGACCACAAGGGCCATCGAGTCCAACCCCCTGCCAAGCAGGAAACACCATCAGAGCACTCCTGACATATGGTTGTCAAGCCTCTGCTTAAAGACCTCCAAAGAAGGAGACTCCACCACACTCCTTGGCAGCAAATTCCACTGTTGAACAGCTCTTACTGTCAGGAAGTTCTTCCTAATGTTTAGGTGGAATCTTCTTTCTTGTAGTTTGAATCCATTGCTCCGTGTCCGCTTCTCTGGAGCAGCAGAAAACAACCTTTCTCCCTCCTCTATGTGACATCCTTTTATATATTTGAACATGGCTATCATATCACCCCTTAACCTCCTCTTCTCCAGGCTAAACATGCCCAGCTCCCTTAGCCGTTCCTCATAAGGCATCGTTTCCAGGCCTTTGACCATTTGGGTTGCCCTCCTCTGGACACGTTCCAGTTTGTCAGCGTCCTTCTTGAACTGTGGTGCCCAGAACTGGACACAGTACTCCAGGTGAGGTCTGACCAGAGCAGAATACAGTGGCACTATTGCTTCCCTTGATCTAGATGCTATACTCCTATTGAGGCGCTCACTCACGTGCAGAAGCCAAGTGGACTGAACATGAAATCTTCCTCCAAGTTTAGCTTAGGGCTAACTTAGGGGTACCAGGGCTAACTTAGGGGCATCATCCTACAGCATCCAGCACCTGAAGCAACTGCCTCACTCTGCCAAACGCTAGGGCCAGCCCAAGCTCCCTGGCCCTATCATAAATGGATGGTTGGGGTATCTCATTGGCCGGTTAAGAGACTATACTCTCACTGTTGGCCTTCTCCTTGCTGACAAATTGGCAGGACCCAGGTCTGTCACCCCTTGAAATTCGCAGCTATAAAGACCCAAATGGGTTGCAGCTGCACACACAGAATTATTCTGTGTCGCCGAACTCCTGGCCATATTTGCCTTGGGCAAGAGAAAGGATAAAGTCCGCCCTTGCAACAAGTGTATACAAGCAATATACAATAATCTGAAAATGCAGTTGTCCATTTCTCCAGAAATTGGCTGAAGAGCAAATCTTTAAAAGCCGTGTAAAGACCCAGTAGAACATTAAACAAGCTTCCAGGGTTAAATGTGTCCAATAGCTCAACCCCAACCATTCTCACCAAACCTTGCACAGAAGCTGCCAAAACATGTGAAGGTAGCTGCAAGATTTCCCCATTAAATATAGTTATGTACAGTGGTACCTCAGGTTAAGTACTTAATTCGTTCCGAAGGTCCGTTCTTAACCTGAAACTGTTCTTAACCTGAAGCACCACTTTAGCTAATGGGGCCTCCTGCTGCTGCCGCCCCGCTGCCGCACGATTTCTGTTCTCATCCTGAAGCAAAGTTCTTAACCTGAAGCACTATTTCTGGGTTAGCGGACTCTGTAACCTGAAGCGTATGTAACCTGAAGCATATGTAACCCGAGGTACCACTGTATTGTTTTATGGTGACAGAACAGCCGAGTCTAACGAAGAATCCCTAATTTGCCTACAGAAATATCTTCATCAAAGCATTGTGGCCTAGCACTAATAAATAAACATTAGCTTCCCTAGCACGGAAATGTTGCCTTGCTCATTTGTTCACCCGTAAACTCACTCCTCACGGCAGCCATTAATTGCTGCCTAGTAGCCACCGGATTTCTGTTCTCATCCTGAAGTAAAGTTCTTAACCCAAGGTACTATTTCTGGGTTAGCAGAGTCTGTAACCTGAAGCGTATGTAACCTGAAGCCTATGTAACCTGAGGTATCACTGTATTTCAAATCTTCTAACTCCCAAAAAAAGAGAGAGCAAAAGCCATGTTTCAACCCTAACAAGCCGTTCTCCTGCTTATTTCTTGGAGATACAGAACAGTTTGGAGGGACAGAAAAAGGAAGGTTTCCTTCCTGGTTCCGGGCGGCAGCTGCTCCCTGAATGACAAGTGCTGGCTGTTCTGTGAACCAGCGGCCAGAGACAGTGCACAAACACAGAGAAACACAGAAGCTGCCTGGCGCCGGCTGGCCCGCAGCTCCCTCCTCATCCTTGCAATCTCCTCTCTCTCTTCCCCCCCTTTCCAGACTGCAGCTTGGCAACGGGCATGGAGGAAAGAGCAGAGATGAGGTAAGGTGTGGCTTCCTCCATCTCGCCTCCCTCTCTCCTCTCATCGTGTGGGCTTGGGGTTCATGAAAGCAGTGAGCTGCTTTGTTTTGGAAAGATGCCTATCCATCTGCGCAGCACGGCTCCATCCTGGGTGGAGGCCTTGGCACCCGAGAGAAGCCAGGATTCGGTGCCTCCGAGAACCACAAGACAACCTTCTGCAAGTCTCATTCTTGGGACTACAAATGCAGCTAGCTTCCTCACACAGCTCCCTCGAGACCCTGACAGTGCCTTATTCAGAATACTGTACAGCGTTTTTCTAAGTTCATAGCTGTCTCCCATAAAAAACAACAACACACCATGAGATTAACTGCAACGTGCTCTACGTGGGGCTACCTTTGAAGGTGACCTGGAAACTAGAACTAAGCCAGAACGCGGCAGCTAGACCGGTGACTGGGAGTGGCCGCCGAGACCACATAACCCCGGTCCTGAAAGATCTACATTGGCTCCCAGTATAGTGGTACCTCAGGTTACATATGCTTCAGGTTACATACGCTTCAGGTTACAGACTCCGCTAACCCAGAAATAGTACCTCGGGTTAAGAACTTTGCTTCAGGATGAGAACAGAAATCGTGCAGCAGCAGCACAGCGGCAGCAGGAGGCCCCATTAGCTAAAGTGGTGCTTCAGGTTGAGAACAGTTTCAGGTTAAGAACGGACCTCCGGAACGAATTAAGTACTTAACCCGAGGTACCACTGTATTGAGAAGCAAAGCAGCTAGTAACCCAAGGTACCACTGTACGTTTCTGAGCACAATTTAAAGTGTTGGTGCTGACCTTTAAAGCCCTAAATGGCCTTGGCCCAGTATACCTGAAGGAGCGTCTCCACCCCCATTGTTCTGCCTGGACACTGAAGTCCAGCTCCGAGGGCCTTCTGGTGGTTCCCTCCCTGGAAGAAGTGAGGTTACAGGGAACCTGGCCCAGGGGCTTCTCAGTAGTGGCGCCCTCCCTGTGGAATGCCCTCCCTTCAGATGTCAAGGAAATAAACAACTATCTGACTTTTAGAAGACATCTGAAGGCAGCCCTGTTTAGGGAAGCTTTTGATGTTTGATGTTTTGTCACTCTTCTTTAATTATTATTAATATTCTGTTGGGAGCCATCCAGAGTGGCTGTGGAAACCCAGCCAGATGGGCAGGATATAAATAATAAATTATTATTATTAACTAAAGGCGAGGCGAGATATCAAAATAGCTCCTTGTGTCTTTGCCAGTATCAGCTGCAATCCGCCCCCCCCCCATCCCCATAGCCTATAAATTCAACAGGATATCTTCCCCTCCCAAAAAACAAAACCAAAACACATCCACTATATGGACTGTTCTCAAGTTTCAACTCATATTAAAAAAGCAGCCAGTGCCAAGTCAGTTCACTGGGTTGACCTTTATGCACTCCAATGCACTCCAATTCAAGGTGTGTTATCCTACACACACCTGGATGTACAAGGCATAAGAAGACAGGAGTCTTTAGACAAGAAGAAGAAGAAGAAGAAGAAGAAGAAGAAGAAGAAGAAGAAGAAGAAGAAGAAGAAGAGGAGTTTGGATTTGATATCCCGCCTTTCACTCCCCTTCAGGAGTCTCAAAGCAGCTAACATTCTCCTTTCCCTTCCTCCCCCACAACAAACACTCTGTGAGGTGAGTGGGGCTGGGAGACTTCAAAGAAGTGTGACTGGCCCAAGGTCACCCAGCAGCTGCATGTGGAGGAGCGGAGACGCGAACCCAGTTCCCCAGATTACGAGACTACCACTCTTAACCACTACACCACACTGGCTCTCAAAAGACAAAGAGCATGATTGTGCAAATCAATATACAGTGGTACTTCGGGTTACATACGCTTCAGGTTACAGACTCCACTGACCCAGAAATATTACTTCAGGTTAAGAACTTTGCTTCAGGATAGAACAGAAATCATGCAGTGGTGGCGCAGCGGCAGCGGGAGGCCCCATTAGCTAAAGTGGTGCTTCAGGTTAAGAACAGTTTCAGGTTAAGTACGGACCTCCGGAATGAATTAAGTACTTAACCCAAGGTGCCACTGTATATTAGTAGTGTCCCTGAAAAGAGGATGGCGAGAAATGCTGTTTGGTTCACATTTTCATGAGAACCTACCCAATTCCCACTCCCCAAAACAATACACCAACTGAAACGCAGCTATCCTTTGAAATTTGCACTGCTCTGAATTTTTCGATGGAGCCTGCCAATCAAGAAAGTGTAAAACAATGCCTGTATTAGGGGAAAGAATGCATAAAATATGTGAGAACAACATACAAAATTGCACTACGTTCAGGGAAATCTGCTTGTGAAAAGAACTTGAACATTGGAAGAAATTCGCACGAAAACGCCGACCAATTTTCACAAGGAGACGATCCGTGTAAGCTGGCGCCGAAATGCAAGGAACTGAACTGAGCACTGGGGAAAGGGGAAAAAAACAGAGAGAAACTGAAACTGACAGGTTTCCTACACGGATCTTAAGAAAGATATTGTCCGCCTGGGGATTTGTGAATTATAACATTAGCCTCTGGCACATCTTATACAATCTGGCGGCGGGTGCAGCTTGCCGGAGGAGCCCGTTAACTCTGCTGGCTCTGTATTCTTGCTATCAGGAGTTCAACTCTCATAATGCAAAATAAGTCCATCGCTTTTCACGTGCCTACACTGGAGGCTACATGAAACATGAATTCATCCTGATGGAGGTGAGACTCCACCTTGCCCTTTTCCACACTTGCTACCTTGCCCTTTTCCACACTTGCTAGCAGTCAGGGACGGGGGGGGGGGGGGGCTGTTATCTGTCCCTAGTTTGACAACCCCCACTAGGCATTTTCCTTTCTTAGAACTCCTGCAATTTTGTTTTCCGCCCAGGCATGGCCTTGCATATTTATGGCCTTGATCCAAAACTTATTAACATCTACCCAGCTAAGGCCGCTTGACTACTGGGGAGCTTGGATTAGGCCCTCGGGGCATGAACGACCTCCGAATGCGCATTAGAACCACTGCTTTGATCAAGCTGGAAAAGGCTTAGTGAGTTCCAACAGGTGGAATCCAAAGCAAAACAAACCCAGGCTGCAAATTGCAAGCACATTCCTCCCGGTGGTAGTCAGTGACCCTTATAACAATCCACCAGTGGGCAGGAGAACTTGCCCGTGAATTATTTAAAAGAAGATCAGTGCTATTCATAGCCATATGACTGGTCCAATGCTGTCCGTGTTCCGTCACCGGGAGGTGGGGGTAGGAAAGTAGGCAAGAGGGAGGGGCAGGTTTGTCTTCATTACCAAACTTCTTGCTAACCCTCAGATACTTGCAGTGGCGTAGCGTGGGTTGACAGCACCCGGGGCAAGGCAAGTAATTTGCACCCCCTAACCCGGGGCAAGGCAAGTAATTTGCGCCCCCCCCGCTGCACTGTCCCTCCCCCAGATAGTCCCTCGCTCTCTCTCCGCACCGCATCGCACGCCTAGCACCCTCCCCTCCACAGTGGGCGGCGACCCGGCGGCTCGGATCGGATTCGCACAGCCAGCACTGCAGTGAGAGAGAGTGAGTGAGCCAGGTAGGGGCAGAGAGCTGCGAGTGCGAGCGCGCCTCCCCCAGATGTTGCGCCCGGTGCGGCTGGCCCCCCCTGCACCCCCACGCTACGCCACTGGATACTTGTGTCTCTTGCAGGGTTGGCAGCCCCTAGGGTGGTGTAAAGCATTTCGTGATTTCAGCGGGAAGTTACAGGATATGCATGGACTGGGAAGCGACAACAGTGCAGCCACCTCCAAAGGTTTTGCAGGCACAAAGAGTACTGGAAGCAGCATTGTGTTGATGAATGAATTTTATTATTTCGGTCACAGACCAGTTCCAGCCCACATATAATATCAAGGAAGTCATAAAAACACAATGGGGATACATTTGAATTTGCAATTAGGTATAACAGGGACAATACAGATATAGCAACAGTTAAAAAATATATAAATTAAAACTTGGTCACTAACATATAACCTAAAATTATCACAGCATTGTGTGTGACCACCCCGAGAGCATCGTGAGCACAAATCGTCATGAAAGCGCAGTAAAAATTGGCATCTTGGCTGTTGGAAGTGGCTCACCAGGGTTTTCTCCTACCCCTACCTTGGGGTGTCAACTTGAATAAAATATTTTGAGGGCCCATGTAAGCCCTGCTCCACATAATCGATCACATGACGCAGTGGACTTCTTCTTCTTCTTTGGCGATCACTCGTAGCCGAGTAAGATTGTCTTCCATAAACACAGTTTTAACAGTGTGTCTGTAAGTGACAGTGGAGGCCAATTCTGGATCCACACGTCATTCCACAGTGGGGACATAGGTTTCTAGATGGGAGTTGATCACAGTGTGGATTTGCCAAGCGTGCCTTCCTCTTAGCACATTTCTCCCTTGTGTCCTGAGTTCAAGTGTCTTCAAAGCCCATGACACCTTTGGTAAAGGCTGTTCTCCAATTGGAATGCTTGCAGGCAAGTGTTTCCCAGTCGTCGGTGTTTATATTACATTTTTCAAAATTTGCCTTGAGACAGTCTTTAAACCTCTTTTGTTGACCACCAGCATTACGCTTCCCATTCTTAAGTTCGGAGTACAGTGGTACCTCGGGTTAAGAACCTAATTCGTTCTGGAGGTCCGTTCTTAACCTGAAACTGTTCTTAACCTGAGGTACCACTTGAGCTAATGGGGCCTCCCACTGCTGCCATGCGATTTCTGTTCTCATCCTGAAGCAAAGTTCTTAACCCAAGGTACTATTTCTGGGTTAGCAGAGTCTGTAACCTGAAGCATCTGTAACCTGAAGCATCTGTAACCCGAAGTACCACTGTAGTTGCTTTGGAAGACGATAATCAGGCATCCAAACAACATGACCAGTCAAACGAAGTTGATGTTGAAGAATAATTGCTTCAACACTGGTGATCTTTGCTTCTTCCAGTACACTGGTATTAGTTCACCTGTCTTCCCAAGTGATGTGATGGGAATGCCCATCAACTTTTCAGGAACCTGCCCCTCAAATATTTTATTGTGGGGGTGGGGCCAAAGCCCCCGCAGCCCCCTAGATTTGGCTCTTATGCTCCTATGCAAAGATGCCACAGCTGGAACCTGGCATGCAGAGGAGATTTTCTCACACCCTGAGCTACAGCCCTTCCCCAAAGCACCGTTTCTGCCTCTTATATAACTGAGTCTTAACTACTTGGGCCATGTCGGGAAAGCTTATTTTTTCAGTATTCAGATTCAAACCTAACAACCACAAAAGATACACTTCTCAGATTTTTGAAATGATGTTTATGATACACCTGGCCAAGGAGCTTATCTGATCTGTTGGTGGTGATTGCAGCACACTGGTGTGGCCTGCGTGTATTTCTCTGATCTCCTAGCTTTTGAAATATAAAATATTTTTTCACTGGAGCAGAGGGAGTTGAAGTCCAGGGCACAACTCTTTTGTCTGGTCCTCCTGACTGAGCTCTTTGTCCAAATGGAATTTTGAAATGCAGCGGACTGACGGACACACCTCTCTCGTTTTTCTCCTGGGGAAAGAATCAGAATTTAAATATAACTCTGTTCTTTCCGAAAGGAAAGTTTTCATTTACAGCAGGCTAGGAATCCGCCCTGTTATGTATCTTTTGTTTCTTTGCAAGATTATTTCCTGTCTCCACCATCCTCCCCAGCATAGCCGTTCAGCTGCAAATTAAAAATAACATGGCACGTGGTTGCTGGAAGATAGGCAGGGGCTGGGTAATCACTTGGTAAGAACAGGGCAGTTTTCAGTATTAGGTATACAGTACAAGCAGTGGTGAAGGGATGCGGGTGGCACTGTGGTCTAAACCACAGAGCCTAGGACTTGCCAATCAGAAGGTCGGTGGTTTGAATCCCCGCGACGGAGTGAGCTCCTGTTGCTCGGTCCCAGCTCCTGCCAACCTAGCAGTTTGAAAGCACGTCAAAGTGCAAGTAGATAAATAGGTACCACTCCAGCGGGAAGGTAAACTGTGTTTCCTTGTGCTGCTGTGCCTTCTTTGCCAGAAGCGGCTTAGTCATGCTGGCCACATGACCCGAAAAAACTGCCTGCGGACAAACGTCGGCTCCCTCGGCCAGTAAAGCGAGATGAGCGCCATAACCCCAGAGTCTTTCGCGACTGGACTTAACTGTCAGGGGTCCTTTACCTTTACCTTTTTACAAGCAGTGGTAATTTAAGAAGCAACAAATTCTGATGCCTAAACCGGAGGAAGCCCATATTCAAGAAGAGGATAACTAAGGGTTCAGCCACACCTCAGTCTAATATGGAAAATGTAACCCTACATGTTTCCTTTAACCCTCCCTCATCTATACAACATTCACTGTAAATAGCTGCTGCCCCAAACTTTGTCCCTGCAAAATCCAGAGCTTCTCTATCCTTGGGAAATCAGAATATGATATCTGCTCCATCTTCTACGTTCTGCTACGATTTCTGTGGACAAATTTGTCCTTTTGTCCTTTTTCTTTTCTTTTCTTTTTTGATGCAGACTTTTTTTTAACATGAAACAGTTTATACAGAGGCAGGTTTGCTTGGGACGGCAAATACAGTGGTACCCCGCAAGACGAATGCCTCGCAAGATGAAAAACTCGCTAGATGAAAGGGTTTTCCGTTTTCTGAGTTGCTTCGCAAGATGAATTTCCCTATGGGCTTGCTTCGCAAGACGAAAACCTCTTGCGCCTTTTTTTTTAAAACCGCCAATGCATTCCTATGGGAAACCGTCAATACACATTGGTGCTTCGCAAGACGAAAAAACTTGTAGAACGAAAAAACTCGCAGAACGAATTAATTTCGTCTTGCGGGGCACCACTGTAGTTTCATTTCATTTCATTTGTTATACATATTTCTATGCTGCTTTTTACTTGTATGAGTCACAAATTGGCTTACGAACAATAAATTTCAATAGCAAAATAGAACGTCACAACTGCAATGTAAATATGATAGGGAACAATCCACAAATCGTCAGCAAAACAATTGTAAAATCGTAAGTAAAACCACCTTCTTTTGAAGGAGCGTCTCCAACCCCATCGTTCTGCCCGGACACTGAGGTCCAGCGCTGAGGGCCTTCTGGCGGTTCCCTCACTGCAAGAAGCCAAGTTACAGGGAACCAGGCAGAGGGCCTTCTCGGTAGTGGTGCCTGCCCTGTGGAACGCCCTCCCACCAGATGTCAAAGAGAAGCACAACTACCAGACTTTTAGAAGACATCTGAAGGCAGCCCTGTTTAGGGAAGCTTTTAAAGTTTGATGCATTACTGTATTTTAATATTTTGTTGGAAGCCGCCCAGAGTGGGCGGGGTATAAATAATAAATTATTATTGTTATTGTTATAAATCACTACAACAAAACAAGTAAAAATGAATTACAATCAAAGTCATATAATAGTGGGAGGGTGGACATGTAAATGCCAGGTGAAAATCATATCCAAATGTAAGCCACTCAGGTAACTGTCAGGGGACAAATTCCATTATATAATCAATTAGATGTCTCTGGGAAGCTCAGAAACAGGACACGAGCCTGGAAGCCCTCTTCCGTAATGTGCATGTACTGAAATTGTGGAAAAACACCATATGGACACAGAGTGCACTTTTTAATCCTATGATTGCTATTAACCCCCTCTTGCTTTCCAGACCTACAGCAACTGGTTTTAGTTCATCAAACATACGCTAATGCAATTCTGGTTCTAAACGCAGCATAAGGGGTCTCTGTAGTATAGTGTATTTTAAAATGGGGTTTTAGAGTTTTTTAGGGGTTTTTGAATGTTTTATGTAGTTTTTATGTAGTTTTATGTAGTTTTATGTAGTTTTATGTAGTTTTGTGGTAGTTTTATGTAGTTTTTATGTAGTTTTATGTAGTTTTTCAATTTCATTGTTCCGCAAGGGACAATGACAATAAAGATATCGTATCGTATCGTATCCATAAGACACAAAGTCTCCCCCCCCCCTCTCGTCGCTATTTTTTTCCCCTGGTGCCACCACTGACTTGAAATCAAACACATGGCTTCCAACTGCACAGATATAGTCTTGCCCTGCGTCCTTCCAGAGATAATTTCCATATTATCACAAGCTCTCGGTGGAAAAGGGTTTCAGATTGTTTAGCTGTTCTTACAGCACACTGAAATGCGCACCATGTTACGTGTAGAAAATCTGTTGAATGGAGGTATTGCAAAGTGTCCTATGGAGAAATCCTCTTGGAAGGCTGAAAGGTTTTCCTGTTTTAAGTAAATTTGTCTGTAATATCACTGCTGTTGGGGAAACAATTTCTCACAGCCACACACTTAAACTGGGGGCAGAGAACCTTCAGCCCAAGCATGACAAGCATATTTAGGGTATATTTTATAATTTGTGACTTTCCTTTGAGTAATCACAGAAGGTCCATCATTGTGGGGGCAGAGGTTACCGTTATCCCACTCACTTGCCCTCTGGTTCTGCCTATGCAGACAGGATGAAAATCAAGGGGAAAATATGTTATAAAAAGATGGACATCACAGCATTTGGTCCCCTGGTCCCCTAAAAATGTTTTGGACTGCAACTAGTTGGAGCTGATGGGAGTTGTAGCCCAAAGCATTTGGGACGTATCAAGTTGGCGAAGGCTGATCTAGAGCTTTCAGAAATGTTCCTTTTGTTTTTGTAGCTGTCGTTATCGTGAGACATGAAAACAGTGGACACACTGGAGCATAAGGGCAAGGGTTATTTCTTTACATCTGTCTAGAGGAAGAATCAAACTGTCTGTCAGGACTTTTGCCCGTCAAAAATAATGGCGTCTCCATAGATTTCACAAATGTGGGACGCTTAAGATGATCTCAACTTGATACAGTTATTGGGGCAGGCAGCGCACCATGAAAAAGCAGAAGAAATACCGTATTTTTTGCTCTATAAGACTCACTTTTTCCCTCTTAAAAAGTAAGGGGAAATGTGTGTGCGTCTTATGGAGCGAATGCGGTCTGCGCAGCTATCCCAGAAGCCAGAATAGCAAGAGGGATTGCTGCTTTCACTGTGCAGTGATCCCTCTTGCTATTCTGGCTTCTGAAATTCAGAATATTTTTTTTCTTGTTTTCCTCCTCCAAAAACTAGGTGCGTCTTGTGGTCTGGTGAGTCTTATAGAGCGAAAAATACGGTAATATCTATGGGAATATTACAGGGAATTATGCAATTGGTTATACTGCTGGGATGCGTTAAAAGCTGTTGCAATTGTTGCTTTTTGTTAAAGAACAGTTAAGCACTCACCGGTGAAATGAGGGGAGCGGGGGATGTATGCCATGATGTGTTGTTGCGATTGCTATTTGCAATGTGGAGTCATGGATGAAATAACACACACCCAGCCTCTCTGCAAGACAGGCAGAAGTCAAACAGGGGCGCCTTTCCCAAGAAATCAGGAAAGGATTCATCCAAAATATTTGGCTTTGTCAGGTTCCTGTTCCACAAGGCACAGCTCTCATGTGAAATAATAATAATTTATTATTTGTACCCCGCCCATCTGGCTGGGTCTCCCCAGCCGCTCTGGGTGGCTTCCAACAAAGATTAAAAATGCATTAAAATGTCACACATTAAAAACTTAACTTCCCTGAACAGGCCTGCCTTCAGATGTCTTCTAAAAGTCAGATAGTTGTTTATTTCCTTGACATCTGATGGGAAGGTGGGTGGCACTACTGAGAAGGCCCTCTGCCTGGTTCCCTGTAGCTTTGCTTCTCACAGTGAGGGAACCACCAGAAGGCCCTCGGAGCTGGACCTCAGTGTCTGGGCAGAACGATGGGGGTGGAGACGCTCCTTCAGGTCTACTGGGCCGAGGCTGTTTGGGGCTTTAAAGGTCAACACCAACACTTTGAATTGTGCTCAGAAACGTACTGGGAGTGAAATGATGCCAGCCATCATGAGCTACTGCTCTCTAGCTCGATCTGAGCCTTTTCCAAGACTCAGTGAAGCTCCCTCCATGCATTTTCTGGTTCTCGGATATATATATCTGGTTTGGCTTCTTCAGGTTCCAGAAAAGGTGGTGAGCAACCACTTCTGACTGATATAATGGAGCCAGCAGAAATCGAAAGATACTGAAGGACCTTTTCAACTCTGAGAGCATAGCAGGGAAAGTTTTGGCATAACTAAGCACTAATAAACACATCCCTTTTAGTTTTATGACTGCATGAATTTAGATCAAAGTTACATCCAAACACCCAAGCCCCATACGATAAGGGTTCTTCTGCAATGGAGCTTTAGCCAAAACAAAGCTGGTTTTATGTTTGCAATGGAAATAAACTTCTTCCCATGGGGAATGTATTTAAAATGAACATACATTATTTTCCTGTGAAAGTATTCCAGCCACCTCAGATGTCACCTCCACTGTATGTTCTCTGGGTTATATGGTTTATACATGCACCATAAATCTTCATTGTAGACCGACCATCAGAACATAGCTTTACTTGTCATGTTTAAAAAATCTGATTTAAGTCCTTCATGCAAAACTTTGCCATCTTTCATTCCTGCAAGCTGGGAAATATGTGATGCATTTGCAAAGCCGTCTTGACTAAGATGGTGAGTCAACAAACACTGGACTATTAAACAAGAATTCAAGATTCTGAAATGTGGGAGCTTATTCCAACAGCCACCATTGGCACGGCCTCAAGGAGAGTAAAAAAAAGGCAGGCACCTGTGTTGATTCACTATACAGTATATATCATACAGAGTGTTAAACAAGCCTTTTGGTTTCCCTGCAAATGTCCCGGTGCTCAAAAACTATGCAATTCATTTGGGGAAAAGCTGCACTCTCAGAGCTCAGGTGATGCTGGATTGATCAGGCGATCAATGTCGGCCCTTGTGGAAAGATAACTGCCCAGACGACAATGCCCCTCTCTCGATCTCACTGGTGTGGTCCACAGGAAAGCAGAGCAATACATTTGGCACCAGCTTGGCTGCAGGAGTTGTCACTTTAGCTAATGGGGCCCCCCTTCAGGATGAGAACAATTTCTGTTCTCATCCTGAAGCAAAGTTCTTAACCTGAGGTACTATTTCTGGGTTAGCGGAGTCTGTAACCTGAAGCGTCTGTAACCTGAGGTACCACTGTATTGGTCTCATCCTCTCAATCCATAAGAGCCTTTCTTCATGTGCAGAGTCCTTAACTCACGGACGGTGCATGTAAGTATTGAAGAAAATAATAAAAACCACTTACAATTTAATAGGCTAATGCTACCATTACTTGTTAAGGGACACGGGTGGCGCTGTGGGTTAAAGCCTCAGTGCCTAGGGCTTGCCGATCGAAAGGTCAGCGGTTCGAATCCCCGCGGCGGGGTGCGCTCCCGCTGTTCGGTCCCAGCGCCTGCCAACCTAGCAGTTCGAAAGCACCCCGGGTGCAAGTAGATAAATAGGGATCGCTTACTAGCGGGAAGGTAAACAGTGTTTCCGTGTGCGGCTCTGGCTTGCCAGAGCAGCGATGTCACGCTGGCCACGTGACCCGGAAGTGTCTTCGGACAGCTCTGGCCCTTGGCCTCTTTGAGTGAGATGGTCGCACAACCCTAGAGTCTGTCAAGACTGGCCCGTACGGGCAGGGGTACCTTTACCTTTAACCATTACTTGTTAGAAGGAATATTTTATTCCCTATTGCTGTAACATAGAATCATAGAATCATAGAGTTGGAAGAGACCACAAGGGCCATCGAGTCCAACCCCCTGCCAAGCAGGAAACACCATCAGAGCACTCCTGACATATGGTTGTCAAGCCTCTGCTTAAAGACCTCCAAAGAAGGAGACTCCACCACACTCCTTGGCAGCAAATTCCACTGTCGAACAGCTCTTACTGTCAGGAAGTTCTTCCTAATGTTTAGGTGGAATCTTCTTTCTTGTAGTTTGGATCCAATGCTCCGTGTCCGCTTCTCTGGAGCAGCAGAAAACAACCTTTCTCCCTCCTCTATGTGACATCCTTTTATATATTTGAACATGGCTATCATATCACCCCTTAACCTCCTCTTCTCCAGGCTAAACATGCCCAGCTCCCTTAGCCGTTCCTCATATGCTGACCTCAGAAGCAAACCAGTATAAACTCAGCCACATTAGTTAAAATCTGCCTTTATCAATTAACATTCAACAGCAAGGTTTAAAAAACCAAACTTAAATTTATTAATCTACTGGTTGATTGCATTAATGGAATCCTCTTTTTTCACTTTCCCCACCAAGTGAGAACAGAAGCCCTGAAAGAGATGACCCATCTCTCTCAAGGCTAGTCCACAGAAGTGAGCCCCACATGCACTACAGATCTAAAGCAGTATTATACCACTTTGAGCATGGCTCCCCCGCTCTGAGGATTTTGGAAATGGCAGTTTGTTAAGGGGTGCTGAGAGAACGCTATTCCCCTTGAAGAGTTACATTTCCCAAAATTCCCTGGGAAGAGGGATTGGTTGTTAAACTACTCTGACAACTGTAGCTCTGGTGAGGGGAATAGGGATCCCTGACCATTAGATCAAGTCGTGGCCGACTCTGGGGTTGTGGCGCTCATCTCACTTTATTGGCCGAGGGAGCCGGCGTACAGCTTCCGGGTCATCTACAGAATGACTAAGGTGCTTCTGGCGAACCAGAGCAGGGCACGTAAACACCGTTTACCTTCCCGCCAGAGTGGTACCTATTTATCTACTTGCACTTTGAGGTGCTTTCGAACTGCTAGGTTGGCAGGAGCAGGGACCGAGCAACGGGTGCTCACCCCGTCGCGGGGATTCAAACTGCCAACCTTCTGATCGGCAAGTCCTAGGCTCTGTGGTTTAACCCACATGAGGGGAATAGGGGTCTCCTAATGACTCTAATCACCCTTGGCAAGCTAAACTTCCCAGGATTCTTTGGGTGAAGGCATGACTGTTTAATGTGGTTATTATACAACAGTACCTGGGCGCTCTCTCAGTCTGGAGATCTGTCTGTCTATCTATCATCTATCCATCTATCTATCGTCTATCTGATAGTTATAGATGTAATAGAAGCAGGTAGTAGCTCTTCACAAAAAGGTACAAGCTTCTTGTTTTTTGGAAGAGTGATGTCCTCCCTCTTTGACCCTCTTGCTTTGCCTAACAAAACAAGTCATGTAGGCCACTCAGCATATCGTGAAGACTTGGAGCTGACCATTCCATTATTTTTCCTGCTCTAAAAAGACATTCAGCGTCCATCCAGATTTCCCCCCTTTTAATTAAGAGATTATTTAAACAAGTTACGCCCTGATGAAGTACCATTTCCTCTGGGGTCAGCCCAGCCATTGTGTGCTTCCATGTTCTCCTGGAGATGTTTATAATATTGCTGAAGCAGAACTGCCAAATATTCGCTGGGCGTCTTTCGCTGCTTTCAACTGCCAAGGCCTTTCTGAAGGATGCAACCCAGAAGGCCCAGCTTGACCTTACCAAGGTCACGGGAATTGTTGGTGCTGCACACCATCGCTTCCCAGACCTGGGCTGTTGATTATCCTCTTCCCTTGTCCAGCACATTCTTTCACCCCTAAAAGCACACTTCTCCATTGCAAGTGTTTCCAGGGATAGTTGCGGATTTACAGAATCATACCTGTTTTGGGACGCGGGTGGAGCTGTGGGTTAAAGCCTCAGTGCCTAGGGCTTGCCAATCGAAAGGTCGGCGGTTCGAATCCCCGCGGCGGGGTGCGCTCCCACTGTTTGGTCCCAGCGCCTGTCAACCTAGCAGTTCGAAAGCACTCCCGGGTGCAAGTAGATAAATAGGGACTGCTTACTAGCGGGAAGGTAAACAGCGTTTCCGTGTGTGGCTCTGGCTCGCCAGAGCAGCGATATCACGCTGGCCACGTGACCCGGAAGTGTCTTCGGACAGCGCTGGCCCCCGGCCTCTTTGAGTGAGATGGGCGCACAACCCTAGAGTCTGTCAAGACTGGCCCGTACGAGCAGGGGTGCCTTTACCTTTACCTGTTTTCATTGGAGAAATGTTGGATGCTGGAGGGTATGGAGCTATGCAACCCCTGAACCAAGGAGATAAGTAACTTTACAACCTCTAGAAGACACCTGAAGGCAGCCCTGTATAGGGAAGTTTTTGGATATTTAATGTTTTCTTATTTTTTTATATATGTTGGAAGCAGCCCAGAGTGGGTGGGGCAACCCAGTAAGATGCAGGGTATAAATATAAAATGTTGTTGTTGTTGAATAGGGTGCCCCTATTTTCATCGGATAAATGTTGGAAGGAATGCCATTGTCTCCCGAAACAGATAGATGCCAACTACAACTCAGTGAGAAATGGCAGAATTACATATTGGAAGAGGCCGCCTCTTTTTATACTGCCCACCCATTTGCTCCTGTGGGGAGGTAGTATGTTCAGGAAAACCAGGATATTATTAGGCCTCTTGCCCAAAATGTTGTTGATCAGCCACTCGAAGGGCACATTTTAATCTTTCGAATTTCTAGAGACTACAGTGGTTACCTTGGTAGTCAAACGCCTTAGTTATCAAACAAATCGGCTCTCGAGCGTCGCAAACCCAGAAGTGAACGTTCCGGTTTGTGAACGTTTTTGGGAAGCTGAATGTGCGAAGCTCCTGCAGCCAATCGGAAGCTGTGCCTTGGTTTTCAAAGCATTTTGGGAGTTGAACGGACTCCCGGAATGGATTAAATTCAAGAACCAAGGTACGAGTGTAGTTACAAAATTTTAAATGCCCACCTCGCGCATGTCATACACACAGAATTTGCACTTGGGGAAAAATGAACATCACTTAAAAAAAAAAGTCCTAAGGTGGCTGAAAAAATTCCTGAAAGGCAACATGCTCTATTTCCCGGTCTCTTTTCCCACAAACTTTCCTAATGGCAACCTTAATTATCCATGAGAGCCGACCAATACTTTTACCACCCATTCAAATAAATGAAGCCAGTAGAAAGTCTACTGTCTGCAGAATTGAGTAGCAGCCTTATGTGTTTTATTACACTAAAACTTCAGCATCGTTACATTTACCACAAAGGATTCTGAGTGGATTTGGAACTAATCATTGTACAGGGTTAGTATACAGCCCAGTGTTATCTGAATAAACAGGGAAACATATGCTGTTAGTTTGCTCTAAGAACAGTGCCTGCTTTAAGAAGTTTCAAAAGGAAATGCAACAGTTCCCACGCCCAAGTAAAATAGCAGTGTGCAAAAAGCAGCAGTTGTGATTAACACAGAGAAGATACCTGCAGTAGCAGGTGACACAAACCCTCCAAGTGTCCCGATAGTCTAGAGATAGTCCCGGAATTACGAAAGCCACCCCAGCTTCCAATTTGATCCTGGAATGTCCCCGTTTTCCCCGCCAGTATTGGATACCCAGTAGTGATGTATGGAAGTGAGAGCTGGACCATAAAGGCTGATTGCCGAAGAATTGATGCTTTTGAATTATGGTGCTGGGGGAGACTCTTGAGAATCCCATGGACTGCAAGAAGATCAAACCTCTCCATTCTTAAGGAAATCAGCCCTGAGTGCTCACTGGAAGGACAGATCCTGAAGCTGAGGCTCCAATACTTTGGCCACCTCATGCGAAGAGAAGACTCCCTGGAAAAGACCCTGAAGTTGGGAAAGATGGAGGGCACAAGGAGAAGGGGACGACAGAGGACGAGATGGTGGGACAGTGTTCTCAAAGTTACAAACATGAGCCTGACCAAACTGCGGGAGGCGGTGGAAGACAGGAGTGCCTGGCGTGCTCTGGTCCATGGGGTCACAAAGAGTCGGACACGACTAAATGGCTAAACAACAAAATTGGATACTTGTGCTGAACCACTGAACTATGGACACTTCTGCTTTGATAAGGCTCCCAAAGAGCTCCTCTAAAAATAAAGGAAGCACCAGGCGTTTGACTTGGTGCACAACCAATTACAGCTCTTGTCAGGGAAAAGGGGCCTGAACAGAGGTACGAATCTCTCTAGCACAGCTGAGAAATGCCCTGAAATCTTGAGGGGATGAGGATGGCATAGATAAGCGGTTCCTTGACGGAGCCTTGTGGGAGGCTCACACCGCTTGTTAGCAACGGTGACTCATAAAAGCTCCCCCAAGGTGCTGTGAGGAACCTAGTCAACAACTTCCCTCATCATTTGTAAGCACACAGGTACTCTGCTCCAACGTCAAAGGAAGTGGAATATGGATTCGGAAGTGGTTATTAAAATTGGCTCTTAATTCTGTTTTTGCATGTTGCTTCTGATGTGTCTGGGGCTGACAGCTCCATATGCGCGTTTGTTTACATCCTTTTTATTAAAATGAATGGGGTGTTGGGGGGGTAGTATCTTTGGTGGGCGACACATCATGGACCTTCTGGGGTAGTTTGTCCACCTTTGACCCTGTATTCAGCTCTCAGATGTGGCTTCTAGAAGCTACCAGCATGTGACAGCAGTCACACCTTGGGAAACAGCTTTGACTGTTGGAATAAAGCATGTGTGGGTATCTGATGGGTCTTGAACCTTCAGTGAGTTAGCGACTTCTCCTGCATGCAAGGACAGACTCTGGTGGATTGAACAGAGAGGACCAATAGGGGGTCCAACAGCCGAAAATGTGGTTATAGCATGTGGCATAGAGGGAAGTGAGGGGAAGAATGGAACTTGTCAACCTAGGAAGATAGCCCATCTAGAAAGAAAACTCTGATCCTAAACCTGCCTTGCACGATATCTTTGGGAGAAGAAAAGGCTCATGAGTAAACCCTACACAAATCCAGAGTGAAGTCCCCAAGGCAGTTGGATGGCATCTTGTACGCCTCCTTCCAGCAACTCCTGCAGCCAAGCTGGTGCCAAATGCATTGTTCTGCTTTCCTTTCCTTTGTATTTTTTTTAAATGATATTTATTAAAAGTTTAATAATTACAGAAGTAAAAGAAAAAAGAAAAAGCACAGTAAAAGAGAAAAAAATAAAGAAAAATTAAAAAATACATCAAAAAAGCAAAAAATAACACCTCCACCCCACTAGAGAAAAAACAAAAACATTTTAAAAACACTTCCATTTTTCACAACTCCATCCTTCAATGACTTATTTCCTCGACCTCCTCCCACCTCCCTTTTTTGTATTCCAGTTAATAATTAAGTCAGCAAATTCTTTCCATCTTTCACTGCTTACTATCGTTTAATTATCTTAATCCATTTTAACCTTATCTTCCCATCCAAATCTTAAAATTTATCTATACTTCAATCTAAAAAATAAAAAAGCCTTAAATCTTAAATCCTTAAATGTTAAGTCTTAAATCCTTATCATATTTCTACTAAAGTCATATAAATTCATTCCACCATCTCCCAATATTCCTTAATTATACTATATTACTCTAAATAATATTTTATGTTCTGCTTTCCTTTGGACCATATCAGTGGGGCAGAGACAGGGTCGTCATCTGGGCAGCCCAGGACCTCCATGCACCCTGCACCCTTCAGTGCTGACAACACAGCAGTTTTTGACTTCACCCCCAGAGGCGCGCTCCATTGTCTCTTGAAATGGATGGATGCCAGCGACAACATTTATATACCACCTTTTCCTTAAGTGAACTCAAGAGCAGTTGGGACGTATTGCCGTATTTTTTGCTCTATAAGATGCACCAGACCATAAGACGCACCTAATTTTTGGAGGAGGAAAACAAGAAAAAAATTATTTTGAATCCCAGAAGCCAGAAAAGCAAGAGGGATCGCTGCGCAGCAAAAGCAGCGATCCCTCTTGCTGTTCAGGCTTCTGGGATAGCTGCGCAGCCTGCATTCACTCCATAAGATGCACATACATTTCCCCTTTTTAGGAGGGGGAAAGTGCGTCTTATAGAGCGAAAAATACGGTATTTTGCTGCCAAATCCCACCCCAGAGAACAGGGAAAGCTACATTCTAGTGAAAGTGGCTTCCTTATTTACTCAAAATGAGTATCCCATGCTGTCTTCAGAATCGCATGTAGCTTCTCTCTCTGTGTGTGTGTAACAATAAAATCAAGGTGGCTGTATAGGAAACAGAACCCCCATGTTCACCCCAAACCTGGAGCCATTTCCCCACAAAATACACTCACAACGGACCATTACATTTTAATGTTATTTGTTATGTCCAGCAAAGGATCTGATATGGGTACATTCTGTGATTGGAAGGAATGACAGGAATTTAATAATATTAAAAATACACAGTCAGTGCAAAATAATAATAATAATAATAATAATAATATGCCAGCGATGAAAGGGTCAAGAAGCCCCTCTCCCTCCTTCGCACAAGGATTCTGCTTCATACTGCAGCCCCTTTGGCTGCCTGCGGGGGGGGGGGGCGGCAAAAACCAGGGGCTGATGGGAAACCAGGACTTGGGCCTCGCCGAAGTGGTCAAGCGGTGACTGGGCCGCGGCACCCCGAGCTCCACGCAGCCCGGCCGAAAGAGACGAACCAATCCCTCCCCCGCTCCACCAAGCAGCGCCTACACGCGGGACGCGCAGGGGCCTCCCGCCTTCTCTCCGGCACGCAGGGGAGGGCCGTTCCGCCGAGGGAGCCCCTCCTTAGCGAGCCCCCCCCCAACCACCTGAAACGTGAAGAAGTGGTACATCCCAGGCCGGGCGCGAGAGCTTGCCCAATCCCGGACTGGCCCACTCAGAAGGGAGTGCCAAGGATGCGCTCAAGGGCGCGCGAAGCTCTCCTCCGGGAGGTCGAGAAACCGCGCCTCAACACGCGCCCCTCTCGTTTGCGCGCGGGTCTGAGACCCGAGTCATTGGGCTCACACGTTTTTCTTATGCGTTATGCGTGTGGAAGCCTCGTCCGCTGCGGAAAGCGGGGGAAGAGCCCTGTGACTCCGCGGCCATCGCCTTCCCCGCCGCGCGCCCTCGCCCTCCCTGCTCCCTCATTCGCTGGGCAGCCGCGCTCGCTCGCGCTCTCGTCTCCATTGTGAAGCGCGCTCGGGGCTGCCCGTGTGTGTGTGTGTGCGCGCGCGCGCGCGAACGCGCATGAGTTACGAGCGTTCTGTCCCCGCCCCCTTTCCCCTCCTCTCCTCTCTCAATCAGTGCAGCTGTCGCTGTGCGGGCGGGCATCGGAGGGGGCGGGCAGGCCGGCTGCGGATTCCTGCCGTCCACTCCCTTGAACCCTCCTCCTCCTCGCTAAACGCCACCCGCCGCCATCCATTGCTAACCTCCTCCTCTGCCGCGGAGCCGCTGCCTGCTGCTCGGATCTCCTCTTTTCTCAGCCTGCCCCCTCCCTCCCTCCCTCCTTCCTCCCCCCCTCCTTCTCTCTGCCAGCTCCAGCCAGAGAGGCTGCTTCTTCTTCTCGCTGCCTCTTGCTGCATCACCACCATCACCACCATCATCATCGCCACCCACCCACCTCCTCCTCCTCCTCCTGCACTTCGCCGCCGCCGCCACTGCTGAGAGAGAGGGAGCGCGCCGCATTGCATACAAGGGCGAAGGAGATCGGACACCCCCGGCCCCCCACCAGCACCACCACCCTCGCCAGGAGAGGTAGGCGATTTCGTTCCAGCTTTGCTAAACCGAGCGAGAGGCTTATGCGTAGATTTGGGGGTGGGGTGCGGGGGTTGCCTTCCCCTTGTGGATCGGGGCACCGGGGATCGCAGAGACGTTGGCACTCGGTCGCCGATCTCTGTCTGGGTGGCTGGTGGCGCTGCGTGGAAAGGGGCCGCGGTGGCGCTGCAGCGGCTGCGGGTGATGGGGGAGCCCTTTCCGCAGGGACGAAGATCGCCCTCCCTCGAGGGTCACGGTGCCCGGCGGGCGAGTAGATGCCTCTCTCCTGCCAATCAACGCTTCCAGCATCGCTGCAGTAGCAGCATCGCGACGAGGGCTAACTTAGCCCCCCGCGCTTGCTGTCTCGCCCCGTTTCCCCGGGACGATCGGTGGGAACCGGGGTCTGGCGTTGCCCGTAAGAGGTTGATCCAGGTCCGGGCGAGGCGGGTGACACCAAGCCGGAGACGGCGCAATAAAAGGAGACGCGGCGGCGCAGCATCCCCGGCGAGCGACCTGGGCGGCTTGCTGGTTCGCGTAACCGTCCGTGGGTTGCAAAACAGGCGTGGTCGGTTGCTCCCTGGTCTGTCTCATTGTCTCCCTCCTCCTCTTTGCACCCAGTGACTTGGAAGAGAGGGACTGGGGGTCAGGCAAGCTTCCTCTCTCCCGCCCCCCCTTTCATACTTCAACAGGTTTGTTCAAATGGCTCCATTTGGGGAACAGAGGTGGAAAGCGGATTGGGAGGGGCTTATTCTTCCTGATCATAATATGCATTTAAAAAGTCGCTTTCCCCATTGATTTACCTATCGATATTAGATGTGAGGACACCCCCCCCACCTCCACCTGTCCCCACCCCGGCCCTCACCTGCCTCCATTGCGATTTCTCCCTTGGGGAGGTCTTTATTATTGTCGGAAGCGTGAGTGTGCGTGCGTCAAAGGTTGGGGGGGGAAAGAATCTGGATCAGATGTGTGTCTTAAATTATTTCACTTCTCCACCGAACCCCCCCCCCAAAAAAAAAAATTCTCTCTCTTTTTTGATGCCTGGGCAGAAATGCAGCAAAACGCATCTGAATCCCTCCCTCCTTCTCTGGGACACATTTTGCATGAAGATCTCTCCTCCCCCCCACTCCCTTGGGCATTACCACAGCCCCACCCTGCAGAAAACCAGGTCCAGTTTTCCCTCCCCCTTTCCCTTAATGCCAAAGGGACAGGACCGCTACTGCTTTGTCACTGGAAACCTTTCCCACCCATCCTCTCCGCCAGCCCCCCCTCCCCAACAACCCCAGCTGTCATATTATGCAGATATCTCTATAGGAACTGTTGGCATTTCCACTTATTCCACCAGCAGCAGCCCCATTCCCCGCCCCACGGTCTCTTGCAATGAAGAGGGGAGTAATGTGATTGCAGCCCTGCAGATCTAATGCGGTCAGATGGGAGTCCAGCCTGCAGCTGTGGACGATTAATCTGATACTACAAAAAGTAGCGCCATAAGGGAGGGGTTGCATTAGGGGGAGAGTGTTGTGCATGGCGAGAGGCGATGGCTGGGCATTTTCCTTCGCATCCGGACTGTTCTGCAGGCCGCTGGAAGGAGCCCAAGGCGGAGAAGTCAATCCGAGATGGGCGTTGTGGGTGAAAGTGCCCTTCCATATTGGAAAGGATAGCAGGTTCCACTTAACCGCTCCTTTTGCTCTGGAGAAACGGTCGTTTCGCCCGTTGCCCTTTCACGTGAAACTCCGGGTGACACCACACACAAAAATTATCGAAATTAAAATGGTGCAACTGATTGTGTGTGGATACGTTGAAATAGACCGTGCTCATAGCTGCGTCTCAGAGAAAACTACATCTGGATAGCCATTTATTTCCATTTGACGAGGGTATATATTTTTTCTGTCTGGTGGTGCTGTACGTTATTTGAAGAGGAAGAAATCAGCAAGTTGTGTTTAAAGGTGTTAGTGCTGTACCCATTTTTTTTTCTGATCGTTGGAAGAATTGCTTTGTCCTGTTTCTTATTGCTTTTTCCGATCATTTTATGGACTTTGCTGGGGGATGGAGAACAGAAATCCTACATTATCACAACCATCACTTAATTACTCACCGGACCATCACTTAATTACTCACCGGATTCTGTGTATTCCTTGCAAATTTAGACCGTGGATGCTAACTGGGCCAACACTGTCGGGAAAAGAAGGCACACTTGAGAGATTAAAGCAAAGCAGACAGGTCTCTGACAGACAGACTCCCTGACAGCTACATTTTATTTTTATTAGCTTTGACAAACCTTATCCAGGGTAAGCCTTGCCGTAGAGTAGCAATGTGCAACATCTGCATAGCTCTGTTGAAGTATTCAAAGTGCTTCTTGTGCTTTGTCTTGTAATTCTTACAACCACCATGGGAAAAAGTCAGAATTACTAATATTCACCACAATGCGGATGGAAGGAGTGAAGCTGAAAGTGCCTGAGGCCATGTAGTCTGTCCATGGCAGTGAAGCTTCCTAATTCACCGCAGCTCTTTGGATATCCAAATTGCATTTCATAGAATCATAGACTTGGAAGGGACCGCGGGGGTCATCTAGTCCAACCCCCTGCAGTGCAGGAATCTTTTGCCCAACGTGGGGCTTGAACCCACAACCCTGAGATTGAGAGTTTCGTGTTCTACCGACTGAGCTATTCCACCTGTCACTTATGTAATTTCAGAATGTAGCGAACTGGATGTTGTTGTTTTATTGTTTCGGCTCTCCTGACAAATTTCTTTTTAAAACCCTTGCAATTTTATTGTTTACCCTTGCATTAAAATGCGATAGGGATCCTCTTCTTCTCCAGACTTATCCACTCAGGCCTCCGTGGGCTTATGGTAAGATTGTTCTGCATCATAAATATTGAATGAATTGACAGGATGTGCGGGAAATGGAAAAAACAGAGAGCAGCCTCTTAGGGTGCTTGGAGATGCATAGAAGAGGCGACTTTTTAAAAGGATTAGAGGTTTAAGTGACTGAGTGCTGTTGTTCTTTTATGATAGCTAGGGCTTGAACCTCCATGTTCCAAGGCAGTATATCATTGATTATGAGGCAGCAGGGTCAAACAGCTAGAGGTCACCTAGCTCCATCATGCCCTCTCTTGTGATCTGCTGTGTGGCCCTTGACTGAGCTCTGTTGGACACAGAGAGCTGTTCTAGACGGATCTTTTGTCTGGCTCAGCAAGGCCAGTTTGGTTTTTAAGTGCAGCTGTCACGGTTTCTCTATTGGAAATTGATTGGTATTAGAGCATTGTTTTTTCCAGCCTGTGTGCTATTTGTCTCAATTAGATGCAGCTTCTCAGCACAAACGGTGCGCTGTGTGGTGTGACCAACGCATGCACACAGGCGGAGAGCCACACGGATTTAAAGGCGGCCTGGGCAATAGATTGTTTGCGGTTTTATTTTAAGAAGTGGCATCAGTGCGACGGCGTCACGGGGGACCATTGGCGTTTTGAGTAAGAAACCAGGTGCAAAATCACCAGCCGAGAAAAACACTTGCATGCACTCCGATGCCTCGAGGGTGAGAGAAAAAAGTGCGCGGTGATGGCAGCAGGGGCGGCAGCTAGCAGAAGCAAGCAGGCAAGGGATATTGGTCCTTGCAAAGCAGAGAAAGATTTTAATGTGACGCTGGAGCAAGCGGTAAAGATTTTCCTGGGCTGTACCACTTCATGTTCCTGCTGGTAATGATGGTGGCTTGTGTGTGTGTCAGGGGGAAATCCTCTCTGGGCTTGCACTTAAAAACAAACAGCCTCAGCACAGTCGCAGGGAGAAAGCTGGGCTGTAAACCCTTCTCACTTACACACGAGTTTTCTGCATGCAAGTTTTTGTTCAGTGGAGAATTCAAACATAAAACTCATCACCTGATGCCTGGACTGTGTCCAGATAAAGTTTCATGGCTTGGTTCAAACGCACATGTAAATAGAGACAATGCACATATTTTTGTAAACTAAGAAATATTGAATAAAGATGTTTTTCGTTACTGTTTTTAAATGTATATGTGAATGACGTAAATTAACTGAACAGGCACGGTGGCACAAAGGGGTTTGGTTTGCCTGGGGTAAATCAGTGGCTACTGGAGTTATCAACTTGGTGACCATGCAAACCTGCTGTCTTGCTGGGCAGGTTATAAACAGTACCTTCATGACATGACATGAGCTTGAGTTGTGCATGTATTGCTACGATGTTTTATCCTGCATTTTATCCTTGTAGCTGCTTAATGCAGATCTGAACCTTAAACATAACACTTAAACTTCGGCAGAGTAATTCAGTCGTCTACACACAGTTAAAATGACTTTGTGAATTTTGTTTTTGTTGTATTAAAATTTGCAATCTTTGTGTACACCACCCTGGAATCCATGTTTGGGACGAAGGGACGATTTAGAAACTTTCAAAGCAAAACGTTTGATAAGTAACAAAAAAGATGCACATTTGAAAAAGCAGCAGCACCTCAAAGATGCTATGTCAGTGATCTGTATGACAACCCTGCAAGGTAGATAATAAAATCATAGAATTGTAGAGTATGAAGAGACCCCAAAAATTCTCTAGTCCAACTCCCTGCAATTGCAGGAATTTCAACTATTAACTGTTCTATCTTCTCACAGCCACCCCCTGCCCAAATCACTGCTTGCTGGCTCCCCCAATTTTGCTTATCACCATCACCCACTCACCATCAAGCTGAGGCAAGGTAGCAGCAACTGAAAGCCACCTGCCATTTTGTTTACCCATAATGCCCCAACATATTACCAACATGGCATTGTGGGAAAATTCAAAATGAAAGATGGTATGCTAGACATGGATTCATCTTCTGCCACCAAATGATCCCATGGATGGGGGAATGTTTGAGTGGGAGGCCCAAGGCAGGTGTCAATTCCTGTGACCTCGCCAATGCCCTTGAGCCCCAGGAGCTGTCAAAGGGTGACGCCTGATAGACGCCAGCTGATGTCAGAAGCAAGATTCAAAGCTTCCTAGTCTGCAGCTCCTTTCCTGGGCTTCCTAGCCATGCCTACCCCGAATTCAAGTCCTGCCGAATTCCATGGGGCTTACTCCCAGGTAGCTGGGATTAGGGTTTGCAGCCTTAGTAACCGAGGTGAGCATGGCTTACTCAAATAGATGTCATTTATGGTTTTGGAGCGTTGATAGCTGAATGGCGACAGCTATTCATGTGGCATTTTCTCATTGAAAGAAAAAAAAGAATGAGTATTATATTAAGGGGAAGGAGGTCATGGTTGTGGTTTAAATGTTTTCCAGCAACATCCCAGCCATTCACCATGCAAATCCATGCCACTGAAGCTGAATTTTCACGGATGTGCGGGTCGTTGTACCCTGATTTCCGGGATCAGTAGACAAGGGGATTGTTGGCCATTTTCTTCTGGGAACCAGTTGAGAAAGTCACTTCCCCCCTGCTGATGTGTTTGGAAAATGTCTCAGTGAGGTTATGGAAAATCCAGCAGAAGTCCCATGAGTGACCCCACATGCGCACAGTGTCACACATTCTCTCTCTCTCACACACACAAATCAGAATTTGAGACGCATGCATTCATTGAACACTTTCCCTTATCTTGGGACTAGTCTTTGTAGTTTCTAAGGAGGAAGTCTGGTGATAGTTCCTGTAACATTTAGATTTTAGGCTGGCCTCAACTAGAGCCAGGGCTTTCTCGGCCGCGGCTCCAATCTGGTGGAACGCTCTGTCACAAGAGACTAGGGCCCTGCGAGACCTGGCATCTTTCCGCAGGGCCTGCAAGACAGAGCTGTTCCACCAGGCCTTTGGTCAGGGCGCAGCCTGACCCCCTCCTCTGGCAATCTGCACAGAATTCTGCTTAATGGTTGCCATCAATTTGATTTTAATTAATTTTTATAATGAAATGTTTTTAGAACATTGGATTATTTTGATTGTTGTTAGCCGCCCTGAGCCCAGCTTTGGCTGGGGAGGGCGGGATATAAATAAATTATTATTATTATTATTATTATTATTATTATTATTATTATTATTACTATTATTTTGCACTCTGATTCTGTTTAGAGGTGGGTGTTTTTTTGCTTTTTTAATGACAGGGCAAGAACTTGCCCTGTGTATGAAAACATTTAGAATCAGGGAAACCATGAAGACTGAGAGGAATGAAATCTTACAGGCTGTATTCAGCTTCCCCATACGCCCACTCTGTTCCTGTTTAATGATAGCCACCTTGAGAGCTCTCCTTGTAGAAAGGGGAAACGACAACAACAACAATTTCTCCACCTTGGCCTACTCTGACTGGCAGCATTTCCTACTCTGGCTGGCAGCACCTCTCTGGAGTCAAAGGAGATGCCAGGGAGTGAAAGGAGGACCTTCTGCATGGCAAAGCACGCGCCCTATCACTGAGCTATGGTCCATTGATGCATCTACAGTACTTGCTTCCAGATAAGCGTAAGCAGGATCACAGCCTTCAACTTAAAAAAATAATTAAAAATCTTGAAGTGCCCATATCTCTTACCTAATATTGCCATGGTGAGCTTGGAACATGGATACAAACTGCAGCAATCCTACCAGTTGTAACTTGCAAGCTACAGTGTATTTGTCTAACACAGCATGGTCTTACAATGTCTCCTATAAAGTTTGCTATAAAATGGACACAAATCAAACTCGCCCAAGAAGGTTCCTGGTGGCTCAGTGCCCAAACTACATTTCCCAGTGCTCCCCCCCCCCCCCGAGAAATTTCTGCGGAAGGAGGCCCCCGGTGGCCAGATCTCCCATCTCTCTTTTCCTGGAAAACATCCAGTGGAAATGTGTACTTGGTTCTGGAGAGCTAAAGAAGCAAAGCACGTCCGCAGCTAGAGGGACACATTGTGGGGATCTTGTGGGGGGCTGGACTAAATTTTTTTTTGGGGGGGGGAATGAACGAATTCCTATGCCCCACAAATAACCCAGAGATGCATTTTAAATAAAAGGACACATTCTACTCATGTAAAAACACTCTGATTCCTGGACCATCCGCGGGCCGGATTTAGAAGGCGATGGGTCCGGATCCGACCCCCGGGTCTTAGTTTAAAGATTAGAAGACCCAACATCTTAAGTTCTAAGTATTGAATAAGCTATATTAAGACATTCAAATCAAGAAAGGAGGTTAAACATGACAGAGGGAAGGGATTTGTTGTTAAATTGTATGAATTGGAATACAGGGAAGGGAGGCTCGGGGAAGTCAGAGAAACAAGTTAATGCAAGATCAATATGAAGATAAGATTGTTTTTATTTCTGTTGTCTGTAGTATGTTATGTTTGTGTAATTCTGTATGTTTTTGGTGTATTGTTCGTTGTTTTTGTTTTGCTTTGTTGTTTTGTATGTAAAAACGAATAAAATATTTATAAAAAAAAAGAAAAAGAAAAAAAAAACGGATCCGACCCCCGGGTCTTAGTTTGCTTACCCATGGTCTAGAGACCAGAGTTTATCAAACTTGGGTCTCCAGCTATTTTTGGAGAGAGCTGGTGGTGGTCTCTCATATTTCAGCAGAGAGGGCATTTCACAACACTGGCACCCCTAGTGAAAAAGTCCACCTTCCAACTGTACGATTCTATGATCCTATGGCTGCCAGTTAGCAGCAGTTAGAGTGGCCATTAGATCCTGTCTCAACCTGGTGGCAGGGCAGTGTTCTCAACAGCACCTGAGAAGAGCAGGCTGAGCTTGCCTGTACTACCTGGTCTGGCCTGCGCTCCCTAGACAGCATCTGCACACTCATCCCCTGTCGCCTGAGGCAGATGCCTCATTCTGTTCAACGGTAGGGCTGGCCCTGGAAGGAACCAATGACTGATGGGGCCCTCAGCCTCGTTTCCACCCAGCACTTGCAATAACAAATTGGAAGTGACCGCTTTGATCAGGGAGTGTTGTGAGACACAGAGGTGCTTTCATGTATCCGAACTTCTGATTGTCGGACTCTTTTGGAGAGTTTTGAGGTCGCTTGTATTATGGGTGCTGTGCGGTTTTGTGTGTGTCTGCATGACTTTTGTGATGTGGTGGCCGCCGAGATATAATCACCTGCAGGAGGAGGTGATTTTGTTGGTCTTCTGGTGCAGAAAAGCATTTGCAGTTGGGCGAATTGTGCTGTCTTAGTAGATTTGGTTTGGTCACACTGTGTATTTATTTTCTTATTATTAAAGATTTTCTTGTTTTACAGAAGTATGTGTAATGTCTCTCGTATTTTTTCCATGTAACATTTTTACAAATCAGTTTCATTTGTTGAGACATTGGGGGGGGGAGGATGGGGGGGTCGGTGGCGATGTTTCCATTTTGCTTAATGTATGTAGGGTTTGGTGTCAGCGTTGCTTGTGCTGTTCATTTGTGTTTCTTTGGTGGTGAGAGAGGTTGGGGTTGGCCTAGGGTGTGGCTGTTCATTTGTGGTTGGCTGTGGTGGTCCTTGTTTTCGTGTGTGAGTGGGGATGGGTGGGTGTTTTGGATCAGGTTGGCCATATTGATTTGTATGCTGTTGGTGGATTATTGTCATTGTCTCGTTGGGCTGTGTATGTGATAAAGGGGAGCCATACCGGGGTAAAGGCATCTTCTTCTGTTTGTCCCCGTGTCAGTTTCAGTTAAATCCATATCAACGAAAAGAAAAGAACTCACACTGTGTATTCTGAAACCCTGGAGAAGAACCACCGCATTTCAGTCTGGACTAGGCTTTCCCAAACTTTGGTCTTCAGCTGTTTTTGGACTACAACTCCCATCATCCCTGTGCCTGGTCTAGACAATACTATGTTAGATGGACCATTGGTTTGACTCACTATAAGGAAGCTTCTTCCTCTTTTCCTATGTTTATTGGGGGCTTTTGGATGCTTTCTTGAGAGCCTCCAGGTCAGGCATAGGCAAACTTGGCCCTCCAGATGTTTTTGGGACTACAACTCCCATCATCCCTAGCTAACAGGACCAGTGGTCAGGGATGATGGGAGTTGTAGTCCCAAAACACCTGGAAGGGCGAGTTTGCCTATGCCTGCTCCAGGTAACTCGGGGAGTCAGGATGCAAAACCTTTAAATAAGAAAAGAAAGGTGTCGATGGTTCTGTAGTTGTGTGGCTTATTTTTTCCTCTTGCTAATGAAAAGTGGGAGTGAAAGAGAGGGATTTATATATATAGGGTTTTAATAATGCGAAGGGGAAACAGTTCAGTTGCCACCTGTACGGTCCATAGTTGTGGTTCTCTTCCCAAGGGCAAATTGAGGTTGGCGAGTTATTCGAGACACGCTCTCTAATCCACACAAACTTTCTTTGCTGAGACATGGCATGTTAGGACCTGTGGAAATTAACATAGGTACGTAAAGGAGAGCCTTGTGAGGGCAGACGAAACACCCATCTACTACAGAGTGTCCAACCAGATGCCTTTTGGAAAACCTGCAAGCAGGGCATGAGGGCAATAGCCTCCTCCTGTTTTTGTCCGACAGCCTCTTAGCATTCAGAGGCAGACTGCACCTGAGGATGCTTCCAGGTGGGTTTTTGTCACGGAATGGGTGGTCTTCAGGCTTGCCCTTCTTTTTGCAGCCATCTCACAATGTTTTGGGCATCAGAATGCCAGGTCATATATCCCCCTATTGAAACCAGATTTTTCTCCTTCTGCAGACCCATCTTTTTTAAAAAAGACCCTGTTGCCAGCAGCCTATTTGCAGTATCTCTGTGAGCAATATGTAATGTTAAGCCCTCAAATGGAAGCACCATGATTCAAGAGGCAGCATTAAGCCATTCCGGTTACTAGCCATTATTAATAGTCTTAGCCTCGATTAAATTGTGTATTTAAAAAAAAAAAAAGCAAAGAAAACCAGGAACTCTTAGATTGAGGGAGTTTTTTTTTGCAATGGAGGAGTATTCTGTAATGGGCCCAGTCAGATGGGCGGGTACAAATATAATTACAGTGGTACCTCGGGTTAAGTACTTAATTTGTTCTGAAGGTCTGTTCTTAACCTGAAACTGTTCTTAACCTGAAGCACCGCTTTAGCTAATGGGGCCTCCCGCTGCTGCCGTGCTGCCGGAGCACAATTTCTGTTCTCATCCTGAAGCAAAGTTCTTAACCTGAGGTACTATTTCTGGGTTACCTGAAGTGTATGTAACCCGAGATTCCACTATACAGTCATACCTTGGAAGTCGAACGGAATCCATTCCAAAAGCACGGCTTCTGATTGGCTGCTGGAAGCTCCTGCAGCCAATCGGAAGCCCTGTCGGATGTTCGGCTTCCAAAAAGAGTTTGCAAACTGGAACAGCCACTTCTGGGTTTGCGGAATTCGAGAGCCAAAATGTTCGAGAACTAAGCTGTTCGAAAACCACGGTACAACCGTATTATTATTATTATTATTATTATTATTATATTTTTATTTTTATAATGTAAACCTCAATTTACAGTACGAAGAGGCACAGCCCAGACACAGGTTTGCCACCTCAATGAGAGCTAAACATCTTCTGTCCACACAGCTGTGGAGCATGTCTAGCAATCACCTGTGTGCCTTTTCAGGAACATCTGGATTTTAAAAATCCGCACACTTGGTTTCCTAAACAATGGGAGTGGTGTTGGGGTCACTCCAATGACATAATTTCTTCCAGATGTTCAGAGGAGAACGGAGTTTGTTAAAGATAGAACCGCACAGCAAAGATTACAAACAGAAACACAACTGAAACGGCACAGCTTAAGGACAGGGGTGGGAAACACCTTTCAGCCTGGGGGCCATATTCTCTTCTTGGCAACCTTTGGGGGGGCCGGAGGAAATGTGAGCAGAGCAAGGCTAGTTTCCACACGCACTTGGGCATCTCTCTCTATACTCTCCATACAGATAAACAAGCTGGAATACCAGAGCTCAAGGACACATTCCAGCCAGGCAAAAACTCTCAACGTACAAAGCCAGGACTGGCGAGGGGTGTGGCCTATGGAGAGTTCAGAGGGCCACATAGAGAGGCCTTGAGGGCCACATCCGGACCCTGCTTCAGAACTTAGAATCATAGAATTGTAGAAGGGACCTCTACTCCAACCCCCTGCAATGCTGGCATCTTTTGCCCAATGGGGGGCTTGAACCCATGGCGCTGAGATTAAGATTCTGATTCTCTAGCGACTGAGCTATCCCAAGGAATGCCTGTGAGACTAAGGAAGTAGCTGGGCTGGTTGTTAAGCAGGAAGCCTGGCAAGTGGTAGACTTCTGGCCTGGCTGAGGTCTTATCTGCTGCCACCCTCTTTGTGTTTTTCCCCTAGTGTACCTGCAGTCAGTTCTAGTGGAACACATTGCAGTTTAGGTAAAGGGACCCCTGACCATTAGGTCCAGTCGTGGCCGACTCTGGGGTTGCGGCGCTCATCTCACTTTACTGGCCGAGGGAGCCGGCGTACAGCTTCCGGGTCATGTGGCCAGCATGACTAAGCTGCTTCTGGCGAACCAGAGCAGCGCACGGAAACGCCGTTTACCTTCCCGCCAGAGTGGTACCTATTTATCTACTTGTACTTTGACGTGCTTTCGAACTGCTAGGTGGGCAGGAGCAGGGACCGCACCTCGGGAGCTCACCCCATCGCAGGGATTCGAACCGCCGACCTTCTGATTGGCAAGTCCTTGGCTCTGTGGTATAACCCACAGCGCCAGCTTTGTCCCTTACATTGCAGTTTACTTTGGCACAAAACTGGGTGGAGAGCCAGGTGTTTGTGGATGCCAGCTTCCGTCAGCTGCAAGGAGGCTGGGATCTATTGCCCAGCACCTGGTGGGTCATAGGTTCCCCATCCTTGGATGGTAGAATTTAAACCTGGGTGTCCCCTGGGTGTTTCTGTTGGGACGCTGTGATACTGATAATTGCCGTGCATCCAAAGAACATTCACTGATTATAGCTGCAATAGGGAAAGGCAGGCTTTGGTCATTATTGCCTGAAATTAAGGAGGTAGTGCTCTTAAGATTGCTGCAGTGTAAATTTAAACGAGATATTAAGAAAAAGTACAAGAAAGTGGAACAAGTTCCTTGGTGGAGCAGTGGATTCTTCTGTGGAGGTTTTAATGGGTTCACATTATACACCAGCAAACTCCGAAGAAAACCGCTAGCATATAATTATCGTGCAGAACATCCATACGAATAAGCTGCGATTTTGGATGACTAATCTTGCCTGTATGTTAAATTCCCATTTGAGTGAAAAGCCCATTCCACTAATATAATGGGGAAATTCAAGAGTCTTGTCAACCACTTGAAACTTTTAAAGAATTAAACATTTTAATAAGGTGGATTCTATGCTTTAAAAAATAGATTAACTGAGGCTGAAATCTTTAAATGTAGTGGGACTTCTGAGTAAACATGCATATGATTTTGTCCCGTTTCATCCTTTCCTATTAGTCCACAAAAGTTATAAGCGTACACACACACACACTTACTAGCAGAAAATGGATGGTAAACTCTGTCCCTCCTGCTGCAGCCCACATTATTTCTCTGCTGGGTTAAAAAATGGGGCAGAAAGCCCCCTCCCTCCTTCTCCACTAGTCCATTCACTCAAATTCATATCCTTCCATGTGCTCAACTGCATGCAACCATTCTTCCTTGTAGTTACCAGGTTTGTGCTTATGTACAAGGCTATATCGGTGGCTACCAGCCACAGTGGCTATGTTCTCCCTCTACTGTCAGAAGCAGCGTGCAGATTGCAAGTGAGGAATGCTGTTGCCCTCAAAAGTTCTGCTTCCTGCTTCCCCGGTTGGTTGACAATTAATTGGTTGACAGTTAATCAACCAAAGTCCCCCCCCCCCCCGCTTATGTGTTTATTTGCTTGTTTCTTTTTTCTAAAGAGGCCGCTTTCCTGGGCAAGTGCCTGCTCAAAGCGACTTACAAATTAAAAGCGACAAAAGATAAAAAGAAAAACTAGACAACATTTTAAGACTTAAAATGGCCACCAAACAATGTTCCGCAGAGCTCCTCAGAGCGTGGTCTAGTCAGCCCATCACCTGGTTATTAAACATAATGCCTTGAAGGCCATAAAAAGAAGTTTTTAGGGTCTCCAGAAAGGCCTGCAATGTAGAAATTTGACACAGGTCCAACGGAATGTGATTTGATAGCTGTGGGGCCACTTAGAGATGGTCCTCTCTCTCGTGGTTATCCCCCTTGCTGTCCTATGGGGTATACTAAGAGGGTGGAGCACAAGATGGACTCAACAGCACTTTCCATTGGGCCTGGGAACCCACCAGTAGGCACTGCTGTTGGTATAATACGGATGCTGACCACGTTGTCCCCAGTAGGTCTCCAGCTGTATCTGAGCTGCATTTAAGTGCAGCCCCACTTAGAGCGCATTGCACCAGTCTAGTCTAGCCCGCATGTGACCAGGACACTGGTCCCTGTGGCAAAGACAGCTCCCCACCCCAGGTAGGAGTGCTGTCGGCGTACCAGCTGAAGCTGCCAAAAGATAGTCCTTGTCACCGATGCTTCCCCAGTCAGCGCAGAATCCAGGAGAAACTCCCAAACTGCCAGCCCATCACAGAGTAGCTGCAAAAAGACCTTCGGGAGCCGTAGATCTCCCTAGACACAGCGCTTCCATCTTGTTTGGATTCAACCTCAGTTTGCTTGCCCACATCTGTCCCAGAACGGTCTCCGGGCTCTGGTTTAGGATTCCGCCAGTCTTTCTGAGATGTGAGGGTGGAAAGAAAGGCAGAGCTGAGCATCATCAGCAGACTTGAAAACCAATCTGTGCACTTAGACCAGGGGTCAGCAAACTTACCACGCCTCGGGCCGGTGTCTCCAGTGCTGATTACACGGTTGGCCGGAGGGCATGGGAGCGCACGTCCATACGCATGCGCACACACTATTTCCGGCGCACTTCTGAGTCGGAGGAGCACCGGAAATAGCTTGCGCACATGTGCACGGGCCTCCTCTGACCTGGATGTGCGCGGGAAATAACGCTTGCGCATACACAAATACAGGGGTACCTCTGGATGCGAACAGGATCCGTTCCGGAGCCCCATTTGCATCCTGAGTAGAACACAACCCACATCTGCGCGTCGCGATTCGCCGCTTCTGTGCATGCGCATGACATCATTTTGAGCATCTGCGCATGCATGAGTGGTGAAACCCGGAAGTATCCCATTCCATTACTTCCAGGTTGCCGCGGAGCGCAACCTGAAAACGCTCAACCTGAAGCATATTTAACCCGAGGTATGAATGTAATAGGGACGCGGGTGGTGCTGTGGGTTAAACCACAGAGTTTAGAACTTGCCGATCAAAAGGTCAGCGGTTCAAATCACCATGACGGGGTGAGCTCCTGCTGCTCAGTCCCAGCTCCTGCCAACCTAGCAGTTCGAAAGCACGTCAAAGTGCAAGTAGATAAATAGGTACCACTTCGGCGGGAAGGTAAACGGCGTTTCCGTGCGCTGCTCTGGTTCGCCAGAAGCGGCTTAGTCATGCTGGCCACATGACCCGGAAGCTGTACGCTGGCTCCCTCAGCCAGTAAAGCGAGATGAGCGCTGCAACCCCAGAGCCGGTCACGACCGGACCTAACGGTCAGGGGTCCCTTTACCTTGACCTTTATGAGTGTAATGCTTGCACATGTGCACAAGCTATTTCCTGTGTTCTCCGACCCGGAAGTGGGCAGCCGCGCAGCGCGGCACCGAAAAGAGCGGGCAGCGGGGGTCACTGTGGGTCGGATAAGCGAGTCCCTTGGGTCTTATCCGGCCCGCGGGTCTTAGTTTGGGGACCCCTGACTTAGACGGTTATATGGAGTCATACCCATTGGTCCACGTAGCTCAGGATTGCCCACACTGACTGGCAGGGGCTCTTCAGGGTTTCAAGAGGGGGTTCTCTCTCCCAGTCCTACCTGGGGTTCCCGGGGATGGACCCAGGGACGTTCTGCATGCAGATGCTCTACCACTGAGCTATAGCCCTTCCCCAGGTGAAATCCCTAGTGCATGGGATGGGGTACCTGTGGCCTCCCAGATCTCACTGGAGCACAGTTCCTAGCATTTTCAGCTACTGTGGCCAGTGGTCAGAGATGATGGGAGTGGGTAGTTCAGTGCCATCAGGAGAGACCCAGATTCCCCACCCCGGCCCTTGTGGGAGCGAGAAATCACTCCTTGCTTTCCCCTCTCCATTTGCCGTGGGACTGCCGTGGGAGACTCACTCCTTTCTCCTCCTTGGAGTACGGAAGGCAAACTTCTCTTAGCACACAACTGAGTGTGTTACGTACTGAAGTTCTCACCCTGGGCCAGCAGGGGGATACTGTAGATAGTTTTCACTCAGGTCCACATATGCAAATAAGGGATTGGAAGTGACGTTCAGTGATTGGATAGTTACAGAAAATGGTTACTGTTGCGTTCTAGTGGAGCTCTATATAAGCAGGCTGGCTGAACCCTTCAGTTCAGTTCTGTTCTGGCCTGTGAATAAACAAGAGCTGTTTGAAGAATCGCTGTGTCGTCTGATATGTTCACCCACAACTTAACGGAGTGGGCCTCTCCAGAAGGAATGGTGGGAACCTCTGGGGGTCCAGCTGGGGTCTGGGTTTACCTGGTTTTGGAACCCACATTCAGGGGTTAGGTGGTTAAGTGAAATGATGCTAACTTGTGTCTATGGCCAACCATAACCGTAGAGCATTTCTCCCAAGAGTGTTTATTTTTTCCAGCTGCGAAAGACCATTTTGCTGGCAGGCAGCCACACGTCTCGTAAGAATGCCGCGTCTCAATTAGGACGCCCCCTTCCGCAAAGACCCCACTCCCCTCCCCCCCCCCGCATCAAAATCAATGGCTGGCTTGCATCTTTTTAAAGATACATGGCAAAGGTCTTATATTACGCTGGTTCACCTCTTGCATGTGTAAAAACTACAAAGAATCCTGTGGCCCTTTAAAGACTTAACGTGTTTATTATGTCGCAAACAGCTATTTCTTCTTCTTTTTCCTCCTCCCCCCCCCCCCACCGGCCCTGCCAGCGCTGCCTCTGACTTCCCTCGCAATAAACAAATATCTAATTAAAGCGTTTCAAGATGATCTGTAGCCGTTCTTGGCAGAAGGAATGGAGCGCAGCTAGGCATGGTGGTGTAAGGAGCAAAGATTCTAATTAAGCATTGCATTTATAGCGCCGGTGGAATGCGGCGTGAGGTTTAGCTGTTCCTGTTTGCTCTTGAAGGAACTCTTCAAAGATCATGGTTGCAATGACTTTTGAAGGCCGCTTTCAGCCTTGCTCCTTCCCCTGTAAAAAGTCGATGCACCTCTCCAGTTGCAGAGCACTTTTTGCGTGCGCTCCAGCCAGTTCGGATAGAGCGCTGCACTAGGAACCAGGAGATGAGGGTTCGAATCTCCATGCGGGTATGGAGCAGTGCACATTGGGTGAACTTGGGCTAGTCTCTCTCTCTCTCTCTCTCTCTCTCTCAGCCTTGCAACTGCCTTACAAGGCTGTTGTGATGATTAAACGAGGTGTGTGGGGGAAACTGGTATGCTACTTTGAGCTTCCTTGGAAGAAAGGCAGGACGCATAGCTGTCAACTTACAGATTTGAAAATAAGGGACCAGCAGCCTCAAAAAGAAGGGATCAGCAGCCAAAATAAGGGGTTTTAGTCAACCAGCTGCCAAACAAAGCCTCAAGTGGTGGTTCCCACAGCGCAGCAACCCGGCAAAGGGGGATGCAGCAAGGAAAACCACCGTCACCTCTCTGCTGGGAAGCGCTGAGCAAAGGCGAGTCCCCAGGCAACGTGTCTGATTTGATCGGCAGAAGGCATGCAAGCTCCACCCCCCAGTCGTTCTTAGACTCCTTATTGGGTGAGCAACGCAGCCAAGCAACACAGTTGGAGCCTCCCTCCTCCCTGGCTGGCAGGGAGGGAGGGAGGGAGAGGAGCTGCTTCCTTTGAAACCTGGGAAATTTAAGGGACATCATCAATAAGGGACAGCAGCGGGACACGGCACTGGGATAAGGGAGTTTCCCGCCAAATAAGGGACGGTTGACAGCTATGGCAGGACGTGAGTGTAATAAATAAAGTAAAATCAACTTTGGTTTATTTGGAAAGATGTGCAACTTGCTTAATCGCAAAGCTCTCCAAGCGGTGTACATTTAACACAATAGTAGTTGAAACACAGGTAAGATGCACAAAGCTGTTTCAAATCAAGAAACATACATAAAATAATTATCACTAAAATGCAGAGGATTTTTTTTAAAAAAATAAAAGGCAACTAAATTATATGTCTGGGTTAGGCTCGCTAAAATAAAACGTTTTGGCAGATTGTGGCAAGAGGACGGTCCATAGCTAAGGAATTCCAAAGCAAAGGTGCTGCCATGCCAAAAAGATAAGACTCCTCAGAAATGTGGAATGAATGTTCTGTGGAAATCACAAAAATATGTGTTCTACATATCAAAGCACCTGAATCAACACATGTGGGGCAAGTTGACCCCCTCAGAAAACTGACCGATAGGGCCCTTGCTTATGAAGCTTGCAAAAATCAAGAAATGTGCGTACTTTTTCAGTCATGGCATTTGACTTAACCAGATTTGACAGCTATGCAACTGGCAGAAAAGTGACGGGTTAGTTTATCATGCCTAACCAGTCTCTCCAACTGCTAATCGAGCTTCAGGGCTCCTTTTCTCCCATTACCGCTGCTCTCGCGCTGTTATCATGCCCTCTATGTTCTCCTTCGACGACAAGCCTAAGAAAACCAGGGCTGTGTGCGCCAGGACTATGAATGGTAAATATAATTATGGGGACTGTACTTATGGGTGCTGAGAGCCATTAGGAGACCCCCTATTTCCCTCCCAGTGCTACAATTCCCAGGGTAGTTTAATAGTCAATCCTTCCTGGAAAACTATAGCTCCATGAGGAGACCAGGAGTCTCTCGACATCCCCTTTATTATTTTTATAATCTATTGAATTTACCATATTTTTTGCTCTATAAGACTCACTTTTTCCCTCCTAAAAAGTAAGGGGAAATGTGTGTGCGTCTTATGGAGTGAATGCAGGCTGCGCAGCTATCCCAGAAGCCAGAACAGCAAGAGGGATTGCTGCTTTCACTGCACAGCGATCCCTCTTGCTGTTCTGGTTTCTGAGATTCAAAATATTTTTTTTCTTGTTTTCCTCTTCCAAAAACTAGGTGCGTCTTGTGGTCTGGTGCGTCTTATCGAGCGAAAAATACGGTATATACTGCCCTATACCCAGAGGCCCTATACCCTTAGCAAAGTACAGTTCCCACAATTCCTTGCGGGGAGCGATGACTGTTAAAGTGATAACAATAGTTCTGCAAATGTTTGGTGCGGATGAGGCCTTGTTCCGTTTGTTCTGCTTATTTCATTCTTTGGCATGAAAACCCACAGTTCTGGCCATGCTAGCTTTGACTGCCAAAGACATGTTGGAAGCAAATCGCTTCTGGTGGCTCCATGGCAACCTGCTCTCCTTTTCTTACAACTGAATTGCCATCACCTTCACAGTGCGCTGTAACCAAGCCACAATATTTCACTGCTGTTACTCTGTGCACACATTCCGTGGAGCAAATCGTTTGTCGACTGCAGTGGAAGCCGGGCTGATTTAGAGCAGCCTGAAAAACCAGCCCACCATTTTCTCCCCGGAGCTCTTAAAGATTCCCCCTCCCCTCTTTATTTCTTCTTCCTTTATTTTGTATTTCTTTTCCCCTTCGTGGAGCAAGCTTGTTTAATTGCTCTCTTGGTGACCTGGGCTCTCGGGAGGAGCTGCTTCCAAATGTTTTTCTCATTTGCAGCCAGAGATTTGTACAACGTGACCTCATGCTAGGAAAGGGTGGATCGCCTTATAATGTGGGAAACTCAGAGGACGGCTGCGTCTCGGAAATCTGCGCGACCAAATCCCAAGCAAAGCTGTGCATTAAATGCTGGAATGTGTTGGCGTCCGTCCAGGAGGTTGAGACGAGCCTCTTCCACAAACGCTAGCTAATGCAGCCGTGCTATACCTTAAAATAGTATCAGGCCTGGTTGACAAGAGAACTGGAGAGTGTTGTCGCTTACCTCATTCTAGCACAAATTCTTTCTCGACAATGCATTAAATGGCTGGAGGCTCCTTCTCTCCCCCCTTTCTCCTCCTCCCTTGGTTTGCAGGTGGCATTTGCTCAAGTGATGTAAAATCACTGCATTCAGCCTCTCGCCTGCCATTTGTGGATGACTAAAAGGTAAAGGTAAAGGTACCCCTGACCATTAAGTCCAGTCGTGACCAACTCTGGGGTTGCGGCGCTCATCTCACTTTATTGGCTGAGGGAGCCGGCGTACAGCTTCCGGGTCATGTGGCCAGCATGACTAAGCCGCTTCTGGCGAACCAGAGCAGCGCACGGAAACGTCGTTTACCTTCCTGCCGGAGCGGTACCTATTTATCTACTTGCACTGGTGTGCTTTCGAACTGCTAGGTTGGCAGGAGCAGGGACCGAGCAATGGGAGCTCACCCCGTCGCGGGGATTCGAACTGCCGACCTTCTGATTGGCAAGTCCTAGGCTCTGTGGTTTAACCCACAGCGCCACCCGCGTCCCTTTTGTGGATGACTGCTCCTTGCTAAATATGACTCTTTGTTTGAGGCTGAAAAAAAAGGAATTATACATTAAGGCTTGGCAACTTAAGAGCATCACAACATAAGAACAGTCCCATTGGATCAGGCCAGTGGCCCATCTAGTCCGGCATTCTGTTTCACTACGGCCAGCCAGATGCATTATGGGAAGCCTGCAAGCAGTGCATAAGCACAACACCACTCTCCCTTCCTGTTGTTCCCAGTGACTGGTGTTTAGAAACGTTTCTGCCTCTTAGTGTGGAAGTAGAGCCCAACCAGGACGGTTAGCAAGCTTCTTTTGGACACAGGAACAAATAAGCCTGGTCTCGAGCAGGAGAGTACATTTTGGCCCCTCCTGAGAAAAAGAAAGAAAGAAAGAAAGAAAGAAAGAAAGAAAGAAAGAAAGAAAGAAAGTAATGGGGTTAAAAACAGGCCAGGGCTACATTGTGGATGTTCATAATGCAGGTGTTCTGAACATCAGCACATGCACACCCAAGCGTGTGGAATTTTAAGCGGCAATTTCTGCACCATCAGAAAGAACGCCTTAAGCCAACCAGCATTCCCAACCTGATACAGTCATACCTCGGGTTACAGCTACTCCAGGTTGCGTTTTTTCAGGTTGCGGACTGCCGAAACCCGGAAGTACTGGAACAGGTTACTTCTGTGTTTTGGCGGTCGAGTATGCGCAGAAGCGCTAAATCACGCTTTGCGCATGCACAGAAGCATCAAATTGCAACCACCACATATGTAGACACGCAGACGTGGGTTGCGAACACTGCGGGTTGTGTACGTGCATCCCGCATGGATCTCATTTGCAACCCGAGCATCCACTGTACTCTCCAAATGTTTAGGACTAAAACTCCCATCATCCACGGCCGTTGCCCATGCTGGCTGGGGCTGATGGGAGTTGTGGTTCAAAACATCTGGGAGGCATCAGGTTAGCGAAGGCTGGCCGAAGTTGTGTGGGTCTCCCAAATGGTGCGCAAACCACTTCCATGTCTGGTCAGCCTTGAGCAGTGTTTCTCAAATTTGAGTCCCCAGCTGTTGTTAGACTACAACTCCCATCATCCCTACCTATGGCAGGAGGTCAGCTGAATGCGTGAACCTTTCCCAGACACTTCCTGCAGCCTGTCAAGCATACCTTTTGAAATATACTGTACTTGGAGTCCAGAGTGAATTTCATGCTCTTTATTCAGCTCATAGTAGCAACTAGTGAATCTTTCCTCAAAACGTCTAGCTATATACACTGGTACCTCTGGATGCGAACGGGATTCGTTCTGGAGGCATTTGCATCCAGAGTAGAACGTAACCTGCGTCTGCACGTGCGTGGGTCGCGATTCGCCGCTTCTGCGCATGTGTGTGACATAATTTTGAGCGTCTGCCTTGCTTGAGTGGCGAAACGTGTTCCGTTACTTCTGTGTCGCCGCGGAGTGCAACCCAAAATCACTCAACCTGAAACAACTTCAACCCGAGGTATGACTGTATACATTATTTACACAATGGGCCCCGTGTGATTGGCTAATTCCAGGCTGCTCCTGTAGGCCAATCAGGCTGCGAATTCGCTTCCTCCAGAAGCCTGATTGGCTGCTCCTGCTGGCCAATCAGGTTGCGAATTCACTTCCACCTGGAGCTGCATTGGGCGGCTCCTGCGGACCAATCAGACTGCTGCATTCTGGATCCTATTGTTCTAGGATTCAGCTCAGTACATAACACCTTTCAGACCATGAAGTTTGGAATCCTGCTTTTCATTTAAAAATAATAATAATGAAAGATGAGATTCTCTGCAAACCAGATGTGCATTCACAGAATTGTAGATGAAATGCCCTGCCTGAACTCTCCCTGCTTTCGGTTTCAGAAGCCCACTCTGCAGATATAATATCAAAGACTCCTCCTCCAGCCTCTGTCTGTATGCTTTGAATCCTCCTTGCATCAGTGTAAGGAACATGAGTGGGTGGTATCTGCGCTCCCGAGCCATTCCATGCGGCGACTGGCTTGGAACTACTGCCACACCAAGACCAAAAACCCAAAAATTCATTTTCGGTTCACCCCTGGTGGTGAGCCGTAACATGAGAACCTATGTCCCATGAGAACAGACCATGGATTAAAGAGAATTAATCTTTTGTTACTGTGGCTGTGGGCATGAGACCACAGCTTCCCTGCATGGATCGGCAAACTTCCCTGCCACCCTATGGGCAGTTTGAGAGGGAAGTGGGGGGCAAAGGCAATTTTATTTCCTCTTCCACAGCAGCCAGGAAAGTACAGCTGTTTTTGTTTCTTAAAGTTCTGGATGGAATGAAGAGCAGCAGCAGGCCAGGGAGCCAGTGGTGGAATTTGGGATGGAAACTAGCTTTAGCAGGCCATGTTGTAAGAGAAATGTTTGGGGCCTTTTCTTTGCAATCCCTTGGATTATGAATTTATTCTGTTGCCCAGCATAAGATAGGGCAAAGGTATAAAGGAAACAGTACTGCTTGTACACATTTGGTATGGGTGACAGAGGCAGACTGTGACCCACCTATTAACACCTGCAAGGGCTCAAGCTGCTGAAGAGGTAAGACACACCTTTGCTGGGGGGGGGGACCACCCAGATCAGGGGTCAGCATCTTTTTTCAGCTGTGGGCCAGTCCACCGTCCCTCAGACCATGTGGTGGGCTGGACTATATTTTGAAAAAAAGAATGAACGACTTCCTGTGCCCCAAAAGTAACCCAGAGATGCATTTTAAATAAAAGCACACAGTCTACTCATGTAAAAACACCAGGCAGGCCCCACAAATAACCCAGAGATGCATTTTAAGTAAAAGGACACATTCTACTCATGTAAAAACATGCTGCTTCCCAGACCGTCCGTGTTATGTACTGAAGTTCTCACCCTGGGCCAGCAGGGGGATACTGTAGATAGTTATGCAAATGAAGGATCGAAAGTGACGTTCAGTGATTGGATAGTTTGTATGCAAATGAAGGATCGAAAGTGACGTTCAGTGATTGGATAGTTTTAGAAAGTTGCAACAGTTACGTTGTTCTGGAACTCTATATAAGCAGGCTGACTGAGCTCAGTTCAGTTCTGTTCTGGCATCTGAATAAAGAAGAGCTGTTTGAAGAATCGCTGTGTCGTCTGGTATGTTCACCCACAACATGACAGTCCGGGGGCCGGATTGAGAAGGCGATTGGGCCGCATCCGGTCCACAGTCCTTAGGTTGCCTATCCCTGACCGTAGCTGTCAACGTTTCCCTTTTTTAAAGGGAAATTCCCTTATTCCGAATAGGATTCCTCGCAAGAAAAGGGAAAAATTTACAGCTGTGCCCCTGACCCAGCTTGTCTCTTCAGCACTGTGAGGGGCTGGGGTGGAAATTTCAGAGTAACCTCCACCTTTATTCTCACAACAACCCTGTGAGGTAGGGTTGGCTGGGAGACGGTGCCTGGACCAAGGTCACCCAGGGAGTTCCACGGCTGAGTGTCGGGATTCAAACCCAGGTCTCCCGAGTCATAGACCAACACCTCTAACCATTACACCACACTGCCTCTCAATATTGGCGTTATTAGAGCTCGAGGACACTTTCCATCCGGGGAGAGTCCCAAGGACACAGTCAGTGTGAGGTTCACCACCCCTGACATGGGATTTTCTTTGCCTCAGCTTTAGGATGCTCTTAGGTTTTTCTTCTCCTAAGAGACCTTGCCATTCTGGCTTCCTGCAAGAGGCGTGGTAAATTGTATAAGGTTTATCTGGCATGTTTTGTTTTAACTGGCATTGCAGCTGGCATTAGTGTTGTGGCTGGCAGCATCCAGCAGCTCTAGTTGCTGCTTCTTGGGTGACAGTGTTCAAGCATCCTTGACTCCCAGATGATGTGTGCATGTGTGAGTTCGGCGTCTGCTTTTGGAATGAAGGCTAAAGAGCATTGGCAAGATAGCCAGAGAAAAGAGGGCCGTGTTAATGATAGGGCTGGGGAGGTAAACAGATAAAAAAAGTCAATGCTTTGGGAATGTCAGCAGATGCTGTCAGTTGCTTTTCAGCCTTGTTTAAGTGTGGGTGGGTGGGAATGGCATACAGTGGACGCTCAGGTTGGAGACGTGGTCCGTGTGGGGTGCATGTTTGCAACCCGCAGCGGCCCGTCTGCGCAGTGCGGGTTGCAATTCGGCACTTCTGTGCATGCACAAAGCGCGATTTAGTGCTACTGCACATGCACGACCCCCAAAACCCGGAAGTAACTCGTTCTGGTACTTCCAGGTTTCGGCGGGTCCGTAACCCAAAAAAACCACAACCTGAAGCATCTGTAACTCAAGGTATGACTGTTGTTGTTTAGTCGTGTCCGACTATTTGTGACCCCATGGACCAGAGCACGCCAGCCACTCCTGTCTTCCACTGCCTCCCGCAGTTTGGTCAAACTCATGCTGGTAGCTTCAAGAACACTGTCCAACCATCTCGTCCTCTGTCGTCCCCTTCTCCTTGTGCCCTCCATCATTCCCAACATCAGGGTCTTTTCCAGGGAGTCTTCTCTGCTCATGAGGTGGCCAAAGTATTGGAGCCTCAGCTTCACGATCTGTCCTTCCAGTGAGCACTCAGGGCTGATTTCCTTCAGAATGGAGAGGTTTGATCTTCTTGCAGTCCATGGGACTCTCAAGAGTCTCCTCCAGCACCATAATTCAAAAGCATCAATTCTTCAGCCTTCTTTATGGTCCAGCTCTCACTTCCATACATCACTGAATTTTTTGAAATACTTGATTTTAACTTTGTCTTCTGTTGATAATTTTTAAGTTCTTCTTTTTTTTTGTAAATCATGTGGATTTACAAATCTGAGGTTCCATTTATAAGCAAGTGGTATATAAATTCTGTTAAATATTGTTGCGTTTTAAAAAACGGAAGGAAATTGTGTTTCCCCTTCTGGTGTGAAATTGATTTCGCACCCGGCTCACTTTTCCGGGAATTGGAGGAATGGCTGTAATTAGAAATTAGGAAAGCAGAGCCAATCTAGACTCTTCCCCTCTCCCTGTTGCAAGGATTCTCTCCCTTTCTGTCTATGATGCCAAGCTACCGTGGTTGCATCAGAGCAATAGCCACAGCAGCAGGGCAAATGCCTCGATTGTTCCAGAGAAATGATTCTCTGTGCCCAGACCTGAGATGGTGCTTAAGGGGCACAGCAAGCTAGCTTGCAATGAGTCATTGCTTCATCGAGCTCAGCGTCGTCCACACTGGCTGGCAGCTGCACTCCTGCATCCCAGACAGGGAACAATCTTTGAAGTTCCTGGAGATGCTCTTATCGCCAGATGCCCTTATCGCCAAGCTATGTCTGGGATGCCCACCATGCAAATGCTCAACACAGCAGACCAGCCAGTTCCTCTTGTTTTCCCATTGCTGAAAGATGCGCCCAGGTGTCCGACCTCGAAAGGCCTCTTACGAAGACCTAGTGCAGCTGTCGGAAGCTGTCCGGATGTTTTGGACAATTAAGTGCCATCAGGCCCAGCCAGCACAGCCTGCTAAAGGCCGATCCAGTAGCTCGCTTAACTAACCAGTAAATGCTATCATTTGTCACCTGTCAGTACAAGCTAGAGGTCTGAATACCACCTTATCTCATGGCAGCCTAAACACTGGAATAGACTAACAGAGAAATCCAAACATGTGTCAGGAGAACAGGGTGGGCAGTTTTCTCTTTTCACTAGAATCATGTGGCATTCCTCTGCAATTTTACAAACGTATTAAAAACCCAAAGCGAGATTCACAAAGGCTGCTGTGACGGGTCTTGCAATTAAAAGGCAGCTTGTTTTGGTTTGGGGGGAAGATGCAGAGTGAGTGAAGTAATTCCTTTAAATGAGGACCAGCAACAGGCAACAGGCAAACTTCTGAGTTACACAGAAGGTTTCATCAGGCTGGATGTAATGGGGGAGGGATATTTCTGAGCATGGATATGACGCGAAGCCTAGTTTATCCTTGCCTGCAGGCTTCCACTGCAGCCTCCATATTATTTAGTCTAGTATAGCTGCCTAGCTATCTGCATGAGAAGTACAGTACAATTTGTTTGAGGGCTGAAAGGCCGTGCTGCTGCTAGATGATAAGAATAATGAGCATTTATTTACCTCTTTTTGTGTGTGTGCTAAATGTGCTCCATTCATAGGTAAAGGTAAAGGGACCCCTGACCATTAGGTCCAGTTGTGACCGACTCTGGGGTTTTGGCGCTCATCTCACTTTATTGGCCGAGGGAGCCGGCCTACAGCTTCCGGGTCATGTGACCAGAATGACTAAGCCGCTTCTGGCAAACCAGAGCAGCGCACGGAAACGCCGTTTACCTTCCCGCCGGAGCGGAACCTATTTATCTACTTGCACTTTGATGTGCTTTCGAACTGCTAGGTTGGCAGGAGCAGGGACCGAGCAACTGGAGCTCACCCCGTTGCGGGGATTCGAACCGTCAACCTTCTGATCTGCAAGCCCTAGGCTCTGTGGTTTAAGCCACAGCGCCACCCGCGTCCTATGCCTAGCTCCATGCATAACAGCTCATTAATCCTTATAACAACAACCCTGCAACGTAGTTTACTGTTCCGGTTGGCCTTTGGTTTGGACTCAGTCTGACCCTTATGTTTCCCTCCCCTTATGGTTTTGCTCTATGGGCTATTATTAAAATGAGGCTGCTTTTTTAATTGGAATGAGTAGGGCTGCAAGACGGTGGAGGTTTAGGATCAGAGCTTTCCTTCTTCTAGATGGGCTGCCTTCCCAGGTTGACAAGCCCCATCTGCCCCTCACCTCCCTCTACAGCACGTGCAGAAACCAACTTCTGGACCATTGGACCCACTATCAGTCTCATGCACTAAATCCACCAGAGCCTGTTTTGCATGCAGACGAAGTCCCTCCTCCTTCCTGCCTCCTGCTTTGATGGTTTCTCATTCTTGTTTTTGGGAGCGATTTTGTTCATTTGTGGCTGGTTGCTAATTGTGGCTGCTGGGTGTCTTTTTAAAAGCCCTTTTAAAAAATGATGATTTTTCCGAGGGGTGTTTTTTGTGTGTAACATTGAACATGCACAGTGTACATGATGCGCATAAGCGCTCTGGCAAATTATTAGCTGTCTCCTGGTCCAGGGTGGCAAAAATAACATTTGTTCTTTCTGGTTCTGACGCCTGCCCTGCTTACTTTTGACTGGGGTGCAAGAGGCTTGCTGTCTTGTGTTAATTGGCGTGGGCTGTGTGGCCACGTGTTTTATCCTCCCCACATATTTGGTATGTTGTGGGGAAGTCAAGAAGGCGCATGGATGGAGTCGGATGCCTTAATCATTGTTTCTCAGGAAACCAGGATGTTTGTTTCTGGCTGGTGTGGTGAGCGGGCCAGCGGCTAATGCAGTGGTACCTCGGGTTACAAACACCTCAGGTTACAAACACTTTGGGTTACAGACTCCGCTAACCTGGAAGTAGTACCTCGGGTTAAGAACTTTACCTCAGGATGAGAACATAAACCACACAGCGGCGGCAGCAGGAGGCCCCATTAGCTAAAGTGGTACCTCAGGTTAAGAACGGTTTCAGGTTAAGAACGGACCTTCGGAACAAATTAAGTTCATAACCAGAGGTACCACTGTACTTCATGTGTGTTTTGCATTCAGTTGAAAATTTAATATGTACACGTATACAGATTTGCATGCAGATAAAGAATCGGAAAAACAAACAAGCTGTGAAATATGAGTGAGAGGGAAGGGGGGAGATGGCAAGGGGGGTGGGAAGGAAGGAGGTGGGAATCTGATGCCTTGCTGGCTGTTTCCCACGAAACAATGCATTGAGTGGGGGGCATTGATGTGCATGCGCTGTTAGAGAGAAGAAGAGCAGGTAGAGGAGTGGAAGGATGAAAAAGCAAAATAAACAGGAATTATCAGCCGTACAGTGGCTGGTCCTTGAAACGTCTGATCGGAAAATGGGTGTGATTTGTGTACAAATCAGAAAGGTATGGCCCAGCAGAGGAGAAGAGAGGGCAAATCAAATGTGGAAGACGTGGATTTTCAGGTGCGTTGTGGATGAGGCTGTAGTCTAACCTCTGTGGAAGCTTTGTGCAAATAAGAATGGATGTTCAGTAAACAGGTTGTCAGAGGAGTCCCAAGTAGGAACGGGGGGGGGGGGGGGGACTTTGATTCAGTTCTCTTTGAAAGGTGAACATACATAATTTTCACTTTCCGAGAAAGTACGTGGACCAAAACACAGCCGTTACTCAAAAACTCCACTTCTCCAAAGTTTGCAGTGTTGTCCTCCAGCCAAGCAATGTATACATAAATGCATGTACAGCGGTACCTTGGTTTATGAACTCATTCCGTTCTGGAAGTCCGTTCTTAAACCAAAGTGTTCTTAAACCAAGGCGTGCTTTCCCATAGCAGTGGGATTTACAAATGGAACACACTCAACAGGAAGCGAAACATGTTCTGCTTCCAAGGCAAAGTTCACAAACCAAAACACCTACTTCTGGGTTTGCAGCATTTTTAATCTGAGTTGTTCATAAACTAAGCTGTTCTTAAAGCAAGGTACTATTGTAAAGTGTGGACAAAAAAAGGCATATGTTAGTCGAAATTACATACAGAAATGCACTTAGGGCAAATTGCTTTGCAAAGACATGTGCATTGAGGAACACTGCATACAAAAATGTGTATATTGGAATAAATTCTCACTAAAGCACTAAAGAAGAAGAGGAGGAGGAGTTTGGATTTGATATCCCGCTTTATCACTACCCTAAGGAGTCTCAAAGTGGCAAACAATCTCCTTTCCCTTCCTCCCCACAACAACAAACACTCTGTGAGGTGAGTGGGGCTGAGAGACTTCAGAGAAGTGTGACTGGCCCAAAGTCACCCAGCAGCTGCATGTGGAGGAGCGGAGACGCGAACCCAGTTCACCAGATTACGAGTCCACCGCTCTTAACCACACTGGCTTTTTTGAAAAATGCAAACTGATTTGCAAATATAGAGAACTAGAGCTAAGATTAGAAAACTGTGAAACTTTAGAAAAGCTGAAATTGACAGATTTGCCCATTCCTAGCCCTAAATGGGACTCTGAGCTGGCAGCAGGATTGGGACAAAGAATTTTCTTGAATTCTGCACCTGGAAGCAGCTTAAATGTCACTCAGGGCTTTCTCATGGATGAGGGCGTAACTGGAGCAAAAGGAGAGTCAATGACTTTTCCTTTTTTTTAATGATCTCCCACAATCTTAGTTCCCGTTATCTTTGCCTGTTAGACTGTTACAGCTTTGTTTGGCAGCTTCCCTCTGAGAAGGAATGTTTGCGAATATTTCAGCCTCTTGGTAATTTCCTCCAACCCTTGGATTTGCAACCCACACCCAAATCTACTGGTCTGTTCTGGGTTCGGTCGGCCAAGACTAAGAGCGCTTCTCTTGATCGGCACTTGAAAATGTGTAAACCCTCCGTGAGTCACCCAGATTCAGTCCAAGTGCAGATGACACTCCAGCTGTGTTTCACGAAGCTTTCCTCCTGCTTGCATAATACAAGAGCCCCCTGGGGTTATCTCCATGAAGCGAAGACTCAGGGCAGACAAAATAAACTGCTCCTTCACAGAGCGCAAGGTTAAACTGTGGAATTCACTGCTACGAGATGTGGCAATGCCCATCCATTTGGGTAGTTTCCGAAGGGGGATTAGACAGATTCACAGAGAGTCTTCAGTGGCACACAGCTGTTGTGGTTAGTAGCTGTGTGCTACTACCTAAAGTATCAGAGGTGATCATGCACCTGAATACCCTTTGAAGCAGAAGTGCTGCTGTGGCAGCAGTTCTCAACCTCTGGGTCCCCAGATGTTGTTGGACTACAACTCCCATCATCCCTTAGCTCTGGCCTTGCTAGCTAGCGGTGATGGGAGTTGTAGCCCAACAACATCTGGGGACCCAGAGGTTGAGAAACACTGTGCTAGAGCATGGGTAGGCAAACTAAGGCCCGGGGGCCAGATCTGGCCCAATTGCCTTCTAAATCTGGCCTGCAGACGGCCCGGGAATCAGCATGTTTTTACATGAGTAGAATGTGTGCTTTTATTAAAAATGGATCTCTGGGTTATTTGTGGGCCGTAGGAATTCGTTCATTTCCTCCCAAATATAGTCCAGCCCCCCCCCACAACATCTGAGGGACAGTGGACCGGCCCCCTGCTGAAAAAGTTTGCTGACCCCTGTGCTAGAAGTCACATCAACACCATGCCTTTAACAGCCATGGCTTTTCCCTTTAAAAAAATGGAAGCTGTAATTTACCTCTGACAGAGATGCACTTCCCAGCATCCTTAGCAAATTACAGTTCCCAGGATTCCTTGGGGGGCCACTGGCTTGATCCTGCACATTCTTCTTATGCTCTTGAGACTTGACATCTTTCCCCCTTCTAAGGGAGCGAATGACAACTCCAATTCACCCCATAAAGGCCAATTCACCCCATAAAGAGGGTCCTTAATAGATTTTTCCTCTGAAACACCCTCCCCACATCTGTTTTTACTGCCACCAGGGATATAGGGACAGGTCTAGGAGAGGGGTGGGGAGCTTGTGGGCCTCTGGACGTTGTTCCACCAGCCCCAACCAGCATGGCCAAAGGCTGTGGATGATGGAGGTTGTAGTTGAGCAAAATCTGGAGGGTTCCCCATTCCTGGTCTAGAACTTGGTGGGACAGAGGCAGGTGGAGGTGGTTGGAGTTTCGGGGGGGGGGGGACTTTGTGCAGGAGGTAAGATCTCCACTGCCCTTCCTTCTCCAGGGAAAATTGTTCTCTAAGGAAATTGCTGATGGCCATTCATAACTCATGGCTCTTAGTAGAATTTCCTAAGGCTGGGGGGCTGCGGGTGGGGCAGGGGGAGAAAAAAATTGGCCCACCGCAGTGAACAAGTTTGTTTCACTCTCACTAGAGGGGTGCAAATGCATTTGCGGCCAAGGCCTGATTTAAATTAAAGTCATGTTTAGCCGAGAGGGTGGGGACAACGGCTTGAATCTGTATCGATTCCCAGAAATTATCTCAGGGCTGGATCTCATCCAGCACTGCGATAATGATTGTCTGGGCCTGTTCCTTTCTTTTGAAATCATTTTCCAAAAAAAAAAAAAAAAGGGCAGAGCGTTCTCCAGCCTTTTCTACGCATGCGGCAAAATGGGGCGTTGGGAGGGTGGTCTGCGCCACTTCAGATTACGGGCCAGGGAAGCCATTTTCAGATGCTGCCCTATGGGGGGGGGGTGAGGGAACTCCCTGCAATAAGAACATAGGAAGCCCTCTTATACTGAATCAGGACTTAAAGCAGCCTGTTGTTTCCCACAGTGCTAATTTTCTGCTTGCAAGGAGTGTTGGGTTGTTGTTTTTTAAATGTACACTCTGTTCTATAACCTCAGAGCAGGTCTTGAAATATTGTCCCTCTTGGGGCTCCGAAAGAATCCAAGAGCAGCTGGGAGATGATCGGCCACGACACGAAAGATCTTTTCTGCCTGATTCCTTTTGTCATTTGTTTCACGTCTCTCAACAGCACTCAATAAAGCAGCGCTGCCGTTCACCTTTCCCTGCCCTTCCGGCGCGGCGACGGTAAATTTCCACTTCTGAGGGAACCCAGAATTAAGGTGCGATCCTCCCACCACCGCCTTGACTGGCTAGTTGACTTGGGGGGATGACTTGAGGGCCACATTTCCCTTTGGGCAAGCTGTCAGGGGCCACATGACAATGGAGGGCAGGGCTAGAGGCAAAATGGGCGGAGCCCAGAATATCCATTTTATGTTTGGATAGTAGGGGAATCGCTACCTACTCTCTCTCAAACCCCTTTCTCTATCCTCCTTCCAGGCAAGGGGTGTGTGAAGCAAGGTCAGTGAGGGACAAGGCCTAAGGCAGAGTTCCCCAAACTGGTTTTGGACTACAATTCCCATCATCCCTGACCACTGGTCCTGCTTTGCTAGGGATGATGGGAGTTGTAGTCCAAAAACTGCTGGAGACCCAAGTTTCGGAAACCCTGGGCTAGGGAAACAGCGTATGAGAGAAAGAAAAACCTGGAGGGCCACATTTGACCACCAGGCCTGAGGTTACCCTGCAGTGGGGAATACGCCGTGGTGTCCAAAACTCTCCCTCTGCCTGCCCCTTCCTTCCATTGTGCAACTTTCTTCGAGCATTAAAGGTAAAGGTACCCCTGCCCGTACGGGCCAGTCTTGCCAGACTCTAGGGTTGTGCGCTCATCTCACTCTATAGGCCGGGAGCCAGCGCTGTCCGCAGACACTTCCGGGTCACGTGGCCAGTGTGACAAGCTGCATCTGGCGAGCCAGCGCAGCACACGGAACGCCGTTTACCTTCCCGCTGTAAGCGGTCCCTATTTATCTACTTGTACCCGGGGGTGCTTTCGAACTGCTAGGTTGGCAGGCGCTGGGACCGAACGACGGGAGCGCACCCCGCCGCGGGGATTCGAACCACCGACCATACGATTGGCAAGTCCTAGGCACTGAGGTTTTACCCACAGCGCCACCCACGTCCCTTCTTCGAGCATTATCCCGTATCAATTTGTTATCCACCTTGTTTTAATGTTGACTTCATTTCCAATTGTTCTGCCATTTTGTTGTACGCCACCTTGGTAGCTCAAGGTGGCTTAGAAATTACTTAAGTAATTTGTTCAGACCACACCTGGAGTACTGTGTCCAGTTCTGGCACCATAATTTATGGAGGATGTGGGCAAGCTGGAACGTGTGCAGAGGAGGGCGACCGAGATGATCAAGGGTCTGGAAACCAAGCCTGATGAGGAACAGTTGAGGGAGTTGGGGATGTTCAGCCTGGAAAAGAGGAGACTGAGAGGAGATATGATAGCCATCTTCAAATATCCTAAGGGCTGTCACATGGAAGAGGGAACAAACTTGTTTTCTCCTGCTCTGGAGGGCGGGACTCGAACCAATGGCTTCATTACAAAAAGGAGATTGTGACTCAACATCAGGAAGAACTTTCTGACACTAAGAGCTGTTAGACATTGGAACAGTCTCCCTTGGGAGGTTGTGGACTCTCCTTCCTTGGAGGTTTCTAAGCAGAGGTTGGGTGGCCATGTGTCATGGATGCTTTAGTTGAGATTCCTGCATTACAGCAGCGGGTTGGACTAGATGACCCTTAGGATCCCTTCCAGCTCTGCGACTCTGGTTAGGGAATAAAATAAACAAGCAACATACCGCAGCAGCTATGTTAACTGTGATCGGGGGCCAACTGGGATCTGCAGCTGTTGACTGACGCTGCTGCTGATGTCGCGGTTAAGTGTGGGCTCAACCCAGCAAAGGTTGATTTGCGCTCAAAGAGGAGAAGAGGAGCCACCCCTTTGCCTTGCTCTTAGTTGCTGAGCATGATGCAGCAGCCGGCATTGTCTTGACTGCACTTGCTGTCGGCAGAGGGGGAAAGGAGGTCTTCCTTCTCCTGTTGATGCGCTGCCAAACACTTGACTCAGACCTCTTGTATCTCATCTAATTGGCCAGTGGTTTTTCTTCTGCAGTGCTCCACCGCTGTTGCCAGTTCCAACCTTAAATAAAGCAGGGCGCGTGGCCAGACGCTCCCTGTGTCTCTGCTCCCTGCGATAACTTAGGGCGTTCTACTTGCAGAAAGCTGCATTTACGCACCTCGATATGTGTATGCAGAATACTAGATTCGGAAGGAGCCAATGGATCATCTGTGGTGATGGCTTCTCTGCTCAAAAACAGGACCACTTGCCCTTCCCAAACAATCCTCACATTTCAGCAAAGTCAGAGAGCAATGCAGTTATGTTACATAAGGGCTCTGCACCAGCAGATCAGATCGCTACAGAGCGCTCAAGGAAACGGCTCAAGCCCTCTTCTGAAGGCAAAAGGATCACATTCCTAGGGGTCATGGTATGGCCTGCCTGACCTTTTGGACATTTCCTTTCCGGCTACAGGTATGGCAGTCAAGCCGACTCTCGGAGTCATAACTTGTATCCATCTATTGCAAGGGTATGCAAACACACCTCAAATTCTTCTGAGTGCATCCATCTTCTGCAAGACCGCACAACTCAAATCCTGCAATCCACTTATCTCTACGACTTCTTCCAGCAACAACACACAAGGCTTTCAACTCTATCAGCGACTCAGACCAGTGAAGGAAAGTTGGGTGAGCCGGCTGGCTGTCCTTGGCTGGAAACCACTTCCTTAATTTGGCCCTGAATCCAAGGAAAGGAGGAATTATGAAGATGGAATGATGGAATCGCTCTTTCACCCCTTCTCTCACTTTCGATGGGGCCTTGGTGGACCCTATTCCCACCCACATTCCCAGTAGTGATGTATGGAAGTGAGAGCTGGACCATAAAGAAGGCTGATCACTGAAGAATTGATGCTTTTGAATTATAGTGCTGGAGGAGACTCTGGAGAGTCCCATGGACTGCAAGAAGATCAAACCTCTCCATTCTGAAGGAAATCAGCCCGGAGTGCTCACTGGAAGGACAGATCCTGAAGCTGAGGCTCCAATACTTTGGCCACTTCATGAGAAGAGAAGACTCCCTGGAAAAGATCCTGATGTTGGGAAAGATGGAGGGCAGAAGGAGAAGAGGACGACAGAGGGCAAGATGGTTGGACAGTGTTCTTGAAGCTACCAGCATGAGTTTGACCAAACTGTGGGAGGCAGTGGAAGACAGGAGAGCCTGGCGTGCTCTGGTCCATGGGGTCACGAAGAGTTGGACACGACTAAACGCCTAAACAACAACAATTCCCACCCACCCCCAAGAAGTAGGAAAGGGTCATTCGGAATTTCCCCAGGTGGCTGCAAAATGACAGTGGAAGATAGTGATTGACCCATATTTCCTGTGTGAAGGCACACCAGCTGTAGCCCAAAAACAGCTGGAGACCACTAGTTTGGGAAATCCTGCTCTAGATGTTTTGGACTACAACTTCCCTCAGTCTAGCGGCCGAGCACAATTCAAAGTGTTGGTGTTGACCTTTAAAGCCCTAAACGGCCTCAGCTGAAGGAGTGTCTCCACCCCCATCATTCTGCCCGGACGCTGAGGTCCAGCACCGAGGGCCTTCTGGTGGTTCCCTCCCTTCGAGAAGCAAAGTTACAGGGAACCAGGCAGAGGGCCTTCTCGGTAGTGGCGCCCGCCCTGTGGAACGCCTTCCCATCAGATGTCAAACAGATAAACAACTACCTGACATTTAGAAGACATCTGAAGGCAGCCCTGTTCAGGGAAGTTTTTAATGTGTGACATTTCAATGTATTTTTCATCTTTGTTGGAAGCTGCCCAGAGTGGCTGGGGAAACCCAGCCAGATGGGCGGGGTGCTTGGCAGGGGGTTGGACTCAATGGCCCTTGTGGTCTCTTCCAACTCTATGATTCTATGATCATCTTTGGAGATTGTCCATTGTTGGATTGGTCTGATGGGAGTTGTGGTCCTAAACAGTTACATCTCTTTTAGACAGTACTGACCTCAGTACTGGCTTGGTTTAAGGCAGTTTCCAGCGTTCAACATGTTCTTTTCCTGTGCTCTCAAAGCCGTGTTCAGAATGTGCAGCTGGATTTTTAAGGGGAAGGGGCTGTGGCTCATTGGTAGACACCTGCTTCACATGCAGAAGCCCCCGGCAACTCCAGGTAGGACTGGTAGCCAGCCACTCTTGTGTAGACAATACTGAGCTCAGTGGTCTTACTGTGGATAAACCAGCTAGCTCCCCTCTTCCTCTCCTGGGTCTCCCTGCTGCCTAGCTTTCCATCTGAACAGAGTCAAATCCAGATGTCCCAAACATTTGGATTATTTGCTCCTTCTGAATGCCCTCCAGGCCCATACGGAGAAGCGGCGCTGCCTTTCGCTGGCGCGGCCATCTGCTTTGCGTCTTCCGAAATAAATCCTCCGCAAGAGCTTCGTGCCAGCAAAGCATTTGCGTAACACCCACAGATCACCTTTGGAATATTGTTTATTTCCTACCGTTCCCCCTTCTCGACTTTCTTGGCGCATCTCTGCAGGTGGATCAAGCTGGAGGCTTTCGTGGGTCCCGATTCCACCCGCCCCCTTCCTTTCAGAAGCTTCACCAGCGCATCTGGTTGTTGTATGCGAGAACCACATCTAAGCAAAGCCAGAGGTGGTCTCTGGCACATCTTTCACTCCTCTCAACTGGGCCGCCTTCTGACCTGCCGCACCTCTGTAACAGTTTACAAAGTCGGTGCTATGTAAAACACACCAGTGAAACGCAGGGGTGGGCCTGCCAGTGACTGCGAAACAATAAGTTGCAAAACCCAATTGCATAAATCCAGCCGTTGCCTGAAGCTTCGCTTCTGTTCTGCTTTCCCTAACCTGCAAATCCTCTCTTCTCTGCCTGGGATTTGTATCAATTGTGGGAACCTTTAGAAATGCACACTGAAAGGGCGATTTTTTTTTTGGTCTTTGCATTTCGCTGGTCTCTTTGGCCGCCCTCCCCTGAATGTTGGGGGGACGGCAGCAGCGGGACAAAAACAAAGAACTAAAAACGAAGAGTGGGTTCAGGTTCCACAGGTGCTAAGGAAATCCTGGGAGATAACTTCATAGTATCATAGAGGACCCTGTGGATTCTAGTCCAACTTCTGGCAATTTAGGAATATGCACCCATACAGGGATCAAACCTGTGAACCTGGCATTATCAGCACCATGCTCTAACCAGTTGAGCTAACCAAGCAACTCAGCAAACATGACGATTTTAGGAAGGGGTCCCTCTCAGCCCTGCTTGGAGATGCTGGGGATTCATAGAATCATGGAATTGGAAGGGACCGCAAGGTCATTTAGTCCAACCCCCTGCCATGCGGAATCTTTTGCCCACCATGGGGCTCAAACTCACGACCCTGAGATTAAGGGTCCCCCTACTCTACCAACGTGGGTGGCGCTGTGGGTTAAACCACAGAGCCTAGGACTTGCCAATCAGAAGGTTGGCAGTTCGAATCACTGTGACAGGGTGAGGGTCTGTTGCTTGGTCCCTGCTCCTGGCAACCTAGCAGCCGAAAGCACGTCAAAGTGCAAGTAGATAAGTAGGTACCACTCTGGTGGGAAGGTAAATGGCGTTTCCGTGCACTGCTCTGGTTCACCAGAAGTGGCTTCGTCATGCTGGCCACATGACCTGGAAGCTGTACGCCGGCTCCCTCGGCCAATAAAGCGAGATGAGCGCCGCAACCCCAGAGTCGTTTGCGACTGGACCTAATGGTTAGGGGTCCCTTTACCTTTACCTTTACAGAATGAAATGAACGGCATCTCAGCTGGTCCTCTGCCCCTTCAGTGCTATACTCTGTACCGGTGGCAGCTGATGCCCATTAGAACATGTAGGGTGGAAGGCTGGACACCCAGTGGTGGGTGGAGCCAGAATCAATTCTAGTTTTGTCTCCATCCTCCTCCCTGATGAGTCCTACAAGGGCAACACCAAGCCTTAAGGAAGAGACTGGTGAGCTGTGCCACCCTCTGGACCAGTTGCCAGCAGGAAGGCAGGCGAATGGGGGCTGGCAGAGGGCAGACTGAGATCAATACCCCGTTTGCCCTAATGGGCTGGCCTCCTCTGCTTTGCACTTTCCAGTGTACGCAGAAAACACCCCAGGGAAACCTTCTTTTATTGGAGAGCGTCGGTGAACAACCCTGGCTCCTTTTCCTGCCCTGAGTAGCTCCCAAGTCCTCCCTTCCCATAAACTGCTTTCCTGCCAGCACGCCCAGGATCTTCCGTTTGCAGGGATGTAAGCGCTTGCCACGCTTAGCAGGAAACGGCAATAGGGACACCGTCCAAGCAAGATCTCCGAACTTCGCCAAAACAGGATGCAGTTTAGACTGCCCTGTGGCCAGGGTCCATATTGGGATTATCTTGAGGCGATTTGGAAGAAGGTGCAAATGCGAATTATTTTCCCCGGCAGATTCTGATGAGCTCCGACTGTCCCATTACATTCCTGGCATCTCGCAGCCTCCTCCCTTCCTCCTACACAAGCCTCTCCCAAAGAGAGATCTCAGGGGAATGGATGTTCCATTGGCAGCCTTCACAGGATGTCAAAGTTTTATATCTTTGTTTGAGTATATCTTCTGAATTACAAGCCACCAGTGCTGTATGAGAAACCATGTTGTTGGGCCCCACACCTCTCTGACTCATATATCGAGTTCCTTCCTCTGCTTGCAACAGCAGACATGCAGAGGCAGATGGGCAGTCGTAAGCAAATCTCAGGATGTCAGTCCTGAGTCAGTACGTTTCTAAGCGCAATTCAAAATGTTGGTGCTGACCTTTAAAGCCCTAAACGGCCTCAGTCCAGTACACCTGAAGGAGAGTCTCCACCTCCATGGTTCAGCCTGGACACTGAGGTCCAGCGCCGAGGGCCTTCTGGCAGTTCCCTCACTGCGAGAGGCCAAGTTACAGGGAACCAGGCAGAGGGCCTTCTCAGTAGTGGCACCCGCCCTGTGGAACACCCTCCCACCAGATGACAAAGAGAAAAGCAACTACCAGACTTTTAGAAGACATCTGAAGGCAGCCCTGTTTAGGGAAGCTTTTAATGTTTAATAGGTTATTGTATTTTAGTGTTCTGTTGGAAGCTGCCCAGAGTGGCTGGAGATGGAGACACTCCTTCAGGTATACTGGACTGAGGCCGTTTAGGGCTTTCAAGGTCAGCACCAACACTTTGAATTGTGCTCGGAAACGTACTGGGAGCCAGTGTAGGTCTTTCAAGACCGGTGTGATACCCAGCAACACAGCTTTACACTGAGCCAGAGCATTCTTCCATGTCACTCAGTATTGTCTACACTGGCTGGCAGCAGCTCTCCAGGGTTTCAGACCAGGATCTCTCCTACCTCCAGACGCTGGGGATTGAACCTGGAGTCTTCTGCATGCAAAGCAGATGCTCTATCTCTGAGCTATAGCCTCTTCCCATGAAAAATGGCATATACCATCGGCAGCTTTACCACAGTATGTTTACTTTCCCCCATGACAGTGAATGGCAGCAACCCCTCTATTATTACAGGGCGGAAACCACATACAGCCAGAAACCCCTACACCATCTGCAAATCATAACACACACACACACCACTGCAATATAACAGATACAAATGACCGGACCAACCCACAAAGGGCAGGAATAGCAAGAATAAGATGGTCTTGATGGTGAGAAGATAAGATTATCAGCTTAATATGATTTCTCTGCTGCAAGCCCCCCTCCCCCCCCCCGTAGTTGCCATGGGATTGCCTAATTGCCTTTCCATCTGGTTATCTGCTTCTTCCACAAACCTGCATTTTATCCTCATGGCAACCAGGAAGGTTGTGCTAAAAGGGACAGTGACTTGTCAGAGGCCACCTGGAAGACTTCTGGGCTGATGACAAAAGCGTTTGAACCAACCAGGCACTCTTTCCTCGCAGCGCTGGGAAACCTAATTTAAGTTAGCCATGGCGAAAATAGAAATGGAGCGGGGGAGGGGGGTTCATCCTGGAGTGCTTAATCCAGAACACTTTTGCCTCTGGCTCTGTTCATCATCAGCTTTGGCTCTGTGCTCCACTGAAATGTGGCCCCTTATAGATGAACCCCCAAGATAACACGGCCCTTGACAGGGGAAAGAAGAAATGTGGCCAACCGTTCTAACACAAAACACACAACCTGGAATTTGCCATTTAGCGGCATTCCCCGCTACACAAGGTGTCAGAAATGCTGTTTTTTGAGTATGTCTTTATGTAAAGGGAGAGTTCAGTTCTACAGTACCTGAGCTACATGCAGAAGGTCCCAGGATAGCTGGGATAGCTCCGTTGGTAGAGTAAAGGTAAAGGGGCCCTTGACTATTAGGTCCAGTCATGACCGACTCTGGGGTTGCGGCGCTCATCTCGCTTTACTGGCCGAGGGAGCCGGCGTACAGCTTCCGGGTCATGTGGCCAGCATGACTAAGCCACTTCTGGCAAACCAGAGCAGCACACGGAAACCAGAGCAGCACACGGAAGGTTTACCTTCCCGCCGGAGTGGAACCTGTTTATCTACCTATTCATTTCATTTAATATATTTACATGCCACTTAATACAGAGACAGTGGTTTACCGAAATAAAAGATGGCAATCTGTGTGTGCATGTTGAAAATTTTATCTGTGATAGCGAATAAAGCAGTAAGATCCCCGAAAAAAATGAAAAAACGTAGCATGGAATTTTGAAGACAGCTTGCAGAGTTAGGGATTACCTAATGCCTTTAAAAACACGAACAAATAAGAAGCACAACCTTCCCATGTGCAGTTCAGGACACTTGTATGAAGGGTAATGTGGAGGGGAGCCTAAATTATTTGTCCCTCCTCTCACTCCAATTTGGTCCCAGATTGGATCAGGTCCTCCACAGCTGCTATTTTCATTGGAAGAAAAGCTTCCCTTGGCATGGAAATCTGAAATGTGGTGATGATCGATTAGCCAGAGGATGTCACTCAAGGCAGTCACTCTAATGATTGCTTTGTGTTTGCTTTAAATGTTTTCATGTTGTCGTACACTTGGATGTGCCAGGGCTGGCCCACCCATGAGGCAAGGTGAGACGACAGTCTCAAGCGGCAGAATCTCAGAGGGGCAGCAGATTCTGGTGTCCATCTTGATTTCTCCATTCTGTGGTTCACCTCAGGTGCCAGAATATCTTGGGCCAGCCCTGCTAGGGTTGCCATATGTCCGAAATTTCTGAGACTTTGCTGGGATTCGGCCGTTGGAAACGGTACTCAGGTGGAAATTGCTCCAATGTCCGGGGGAAATCTGGACGTATGCCAACCCATTTCAGAAGTGTAGATTTTGATGAATTACCTTAAAAATAGCTCAAAAACTTCTTTGCTCAACAGCAAGGAAAAATGCTCAACAGCTTTGGGCAAAACTTTAAAAAGCTGAACAACTTTTGTGTCCGCAACCCTAGTGTGCACCCAGGAGCTGACTCTTGGATGCTCTGGACCTGTCAATTAAGTCAAAGAATTATTTCAATCACTAATAATTTCCGGCTTCCAGTCACCCATAGCACTTCACAAAGGAAAAACAATTCCCTGCTTTAGTATTTCCTCAGTGAGATCTGCCACGGGGAATAAAACTGCAGGGGCAGGAAGGATGTTTGCTGAAATAATGGGGCTCCTTTACTTTAAAACATAACCTTTTTCCTGAACGTTTTACATGTTCACATAACCGAAGGGGAACCTGTCACAGAGGGAATCTAACACAGAGAGAAGGCTGAGGGAAAGAGATGGGGGGAAAAACAGGAGATCAAAAGTGATTTCTATATTGAACTCGACAGTCCGGAATATTCTCAGAGCATAACTGGCATAGCTATCTTATTAAAAGCAACAACAACCCCAAAATGCAAACAGGTGATCAAAACGATATGCGGTATCCTGGCTGGCGGATCCGACTTCCCGAAAGAAAAGGGGGGAAAGGGGAACATATGTCCCCAATTACAGAGCCTTGATGGGTGTATTTTTTCTTCTCGGCTCGCATTTCTCAGAACAAACTAATCGTACATAATAATAAAACCTTGGAGGCCGGCCAGCACAAATAGACATTTTGGCTAACTCAGAGAGTGTTTGTCGAAGTCACGAAGCGATGCAGCTGTTGAGTTGAGCACCGTCCAAGCAACAGCACATTTTTTGAGCAGCCCAGTGTTTTCTCCTGACCCTCAAAATATCCCCTCCTTAGATGAAAATTAATGATCTGATACAGTACGAAGTTATCTCAGAAGTTTCAGTTCACACTAAGTTTAGAGTTAATGGCTGGATACGATTTACAACTGGGAGGTTTCGTTGTGATCTTTGGTACGTTATAGCCCAGCTTGCAGGAACATGAAGGGAACACCCTAGATTTATGTATTGGTTTGATAACTCCCTCCTTCTTTTCTCCCCAGGCAAAAAAAAATCCACTCAGGCCACTTGTTTCTGCTATTGAGGTTTATGAGTTTTCTGTTGAACAGCCTTCCCCAAATTCTTTTATTTATTTTTTATTTATTCAAAATTATAACAAAACATATTATCCAAAAACATATCATCCTTGTCCCCCCCCATTTTTCCTCCCTCCCCCCTCCCACACAAAACCCACCCGCCCCCATCCCACCCCCCGACTTCCCTCAGTTCCAGTCTTTGGTTTCTCTAAGAATGCATGTTACAAAGTTGTATAGATCCTCAAACTATTTAGCTGATGATTATCAATAAAAAGTTTGTGAATGTTTATTCAAAACCTGCCAAGGAGTCCAGTTCGCTTTGTTGTATCTTTAGATACTTTGTAAAGGGTTCCCATTCATCCTTAAAGTCACAGTTATCCTTGTCCTATAGCATATAGGTCAGTTTTGCCAGTTCTGCATCAATTTTTCTTGCCATGATTCTTTAGTTGGGGTTTCTTCAGTCTAGCCTTCCCCAAATTCATGCCCTCCAGGTATTTTCGGACTGCCAACTCCCATCAGACCTCAGCCAGCCTGGGCAACGGCAAGAGTGGAGAGGTATTATATAGTCTAAAACATCTGGAGTACGCAATTGTTGCTATATGAGATAACCTTGGTTGGAATATGTGCTTATGATCCGTTGAAAGGCCTAAATATTACAATCTAAAAAGAGGGCAGAATATGAAGATGCCCTTTAATCTTTCTGTCCCGTGCTCAACCCAATCCTCACAGAAATGAGTTTGCTAATCCACTCAATCTCTTTATTAAGCAAAGGAGGTCATCGGTGGGAGGTGATCTGTTTATTTGGGACCAATGGCTGTTTATATGATCAAGAAAACTAGTCTCCAGAGGCGTTGTGTGTTTTTTAAAGAGTTTTCATTCTTACTTCCTTTTTTTAAAAAAAGCAGACCAGCAAATAAAGTGAGTGGGGACTGAGAGACTGGAGAAGGTCATATGGGAGGCACAAAAGTTAGCTGTGAAACACAATCTAGGCTGGGTTTTTACTAAAGTCTCAGCAAATCTGGCTGCATGGATCTGACTGCCACTGCTGTCATTAATAGTTCTGGAACGATTGTCAAGTGTTCATGCACAAACCTAACATTGCAGCCATTTGCAGTACTACAGCGATGGATGTGGAACACCTGATAAATGATTAAAATCACAATAAAAATGCCATACAGTGCTTCAGTGATCTTTCTGCATCAGACTAAGGTCCAGGCAGCTCATGACTGTGTGTCTAGCACCACTCAGGCTTCCACGAAAAGTGACTGTCCCTTCGTTTGCCGCTGTATGCAGTTTCGAAAAAAGAAAAAGGGATCAGAAGTCGGAAGAGCAGTGTGCAAGAAGGTTGTGCTCTTTGACAGGCACCCCCATACCCACACGACAATGAAATTAGCAGCGATTGTGCTAAACGGGAGAGGATTAGCATTTTCACAATAACAAATATTGCCAGTGTCAATAATGCGGAAATGCACCAAAATCATTGTACCAGAAGCACATCGTCAAATTGCCTGGTGGTTTCTTTCCCATTCTAAAGCAAAAAAACACACACCAAGAGTCGTTCGTTTGCTGCTTCCAGCGGCTTTCCACACTGCTGGTTGTGTGGTTTTCTGCTAAACCAATAAGATCAGAAATTGTCTCAGCCACAAGTTAGGGCAAAGCAGCTCAGTTGCTGAGATCCAAAAGACATTGAAACAGCTCTCCTGAGATGCAGTCCACCTCTGCAGGTTCTAAACCTTCATGGCTTTGCCTCTACAGTACAGTGATAGGTGGCAGTGCTAATGATCTACAGCGGGGATGGAGGCCCGTGGTTGGACTCCAACTCCCATCAGCCCCAGCCAGCGTAGTCCATGGTCAGGGACAATGGGAGTTGTAGTCCAACAACCTCTGGAGAGCCACAGATTCCTCATCGCTGACTTAAGAGCCATGCACCTAGTAAGAAAGGTGATGGCGCTGTGTGTTTCTGTTTCGAATTCACAGTAGAATACACAATACACAACAATACTTGTGTGTTATTCTATTTCTACTTCTCTGACTGATAGCACCTGTTTTATCTCTGCATCAGCTAGAGCTCAGAAGATCAAGAGAGCTCCTTGTGGGGAGTTGGCTGGGGGGAAAATGTGAGGCATGCAGTGTGGAATGGGGGGCAGCTGCACTCTATTAAGTAAGAGCTTCAGAATGGGCAGACGCAGCCAGCTTGCTCCATTTTCACCTGACCTCTTCATCTCCTTTCAGAAAGATTTCTTTGTGCTAGAACTACCGATCAGCAAATCTGTCAGTCTTGGTCTTTCTTATTATCTCAATCTTTTCAGTTAACCATATTTTTGCACCTGCTATTACTACTACTACTACTACTATTATTACTATTATTATTAAGCCCTCGTGAAACTTCATCAGCATTTTAGTGGGAATTTCTCCTAATACGTTCAGTTTTGCATGCAATTTTGCCCAACACACCTATCTCCACAGAGCAATACTCCCTAACACAATGCCCTTTTTTGTGTGTAATTTCCACTAATCTAGATCTGTATTTGTGCACACTTCCCCGCAACATGCACATTTTTGTAAGCATCGTTTGGTTGGAGAGGTGCATAACTGAGAAATAAAGGTAAAAGTAAAAGGGACCCCTGACAATTAGGTCTAGTCGTGGCTGGCTCTGGGGTTGCAGCGCTCATTTCGCTTTATTGGTCGAGGGAGCCGGCGTACAGCTTCCGGGTCATGTGGCCAGCAGGCCTAAGCCACTTCTGGCGAACCAGAGCAGCGCATGGAAATGCCGTTTACCTTCCCGCTGGAGCTGTACCTATCTACTTGCACTTTGACGTGCTTTCGAACTGCTAGGTTGGCAGGAGCAGGGACCGAGCAACGGGAGCTCACCCCGTCATGGGGATTCGAACCGCCGACCTTCTGATTGGCAAGTCCTAGGCTCTGTGGTTTAACCCACAGCACCACCCGCGTCCCTAACTGATAAATAGAGAAGTGCAAATTGTGGTAAAGCAGCAGGAAAAAGGCAAAGGTAAAAAAGGTATTTATGGCCAACTGTAGGGCCAACCTTTCTATAGTCATATTTGCAGTGAGGGAGCTCTCCAAGGTGCAAAGGACACACTGGTCACTTCCTAATCTGCTTCTGTGGCTCCCTAGACAGCGATTCACTGCAATGGGTAAGCTTGGTTGCTCTGCAGCTGCCATCACAGAAGCAGCTGAGGGCACAGGAAGTGGTGGCACAGGAAGTGATGGTACAAGTGTGGCTGCAGGAGGTGAGGGCTGGAAGGAAGCAAGGATGCCCCCTCAACCTCCCTCCACTTCCTGCAGCCCAAAATACAGTTTGGCAAGGGCACCAAGTGCTAATTCTTTGGATGCCTTATCTTAGCATTATGACTAAATGCCGCAGAATGCGGCAGCTAGACTGGTGACTGGGAGTGGCCGCTGACATCACATAACACCTGTTTTGAAAGACCTACATTAGCTCCCAGTATGTTTCCAAGCACAATTCTAAGTGTTGGTGCTGAACTTTAAAGCCCCAAATAGCCTCGGTCCAGTATACCTGAAGGAGCATCTCTACCCCCATCGTTCAGCCCGGACACTGAGGTCCAGCTCCGAGGGCCTTCTGGCAGTTCCTTCGCTGCGAGAAGCAAATCTACAGGGAACCAGGCAGAGGGCCTTTTTGGTAGTGGCATCCTCCCTGTGGAACGCCCTCCCTTCAGATGTCAAGGAAGTAAACAACTACCTGACTTTTAGAAGACATCTGAAGGCAGCCCTGTTTAGGGAATTTTTAAATGACTGGTGTTTTAGTGTATTTTTGATCTTTTGTTGGAAGCCACCCAGAGTGGCTGGGGAAACCCAACCAGATGGGCAGAGTATAAATAATAAATTATTTTTATAAGGCGATGCACGTTGCTCTGCAAAATGCAACTTAAGGGTTAATAACACGCCTTATTCTCACCATTAAGTATAAATCAAAAACCAGAAACGCCCCCCCCCCAACACTTTTTAATACAATTTCGCATTCCTTCATTACGTATACAGAGGAACCCTCATTTTCAAGACAACCTTCAACACACACCTGGCAGATTGAGAACGATACCTGATAATCAAATGGCACTGGTAATATTTTTTACCTGGACTTTCTCATTTTCACCCATGTGCAGCTGTACTCATTCTGTGTGCCCATCTTATAGTTTGGTTTTGTCGTAGTCCTGTGCTGCCAGCCATGGCAGAGCTCAGTGGAAGGAGAATCCAGCTAAGTCTCAGGGGGATACTTGCCTGGAGGCAGGATCCATATACAGTGGTACCTCGGGTTACAGACGCTTCAGGTTACATACGCTTCAGGTTACAGACTCCGCTAACCCAGAAATAGTACCTCGGGTTAAAAACTTTGCTTCAGGATGAGAACAGAAATCGTGCGGCGACAGCGGGAAGCTCCACTAGCTAACGTGGTGTCTCAGCTTAAGAACAGTTTCAGGTTGGACCTCCAGAACAAATTAAGTTCTTAACGAGAGGTACCACTGTACAAGGTTCAGCCCAGTCCTAAGGTCAGAAGTATCTCAGATCACGTAGACAGACGATCCGGGGGTCATGAAAGCCGAGGGTCCAAGGTCATGATACGGAAGGGGGGGGCATGTCTTCTTCACCTCCTTCTTCGCTACAATATATCCATTTATTTCCAATTGTCAATGACAAAAGGGACTAAAATCTATAAAATTCATAGAAAATCAACGTGCCAATTTGCTCAATTTCTCTAGAACTCCATGACACCTTCCCTGTCCTCCATAATCCCTCAAGCAAGGTGTTAAGACCCTAATCCTGTCAAATCACTCTGCCAGGTGGCAGACTATGCATGCATGGACCATTGTCTTCTCACCACCTGGACTCAGGATGTGCTTATCTACGCATATCTCCAGCTCTGCATATTCCCCCCTCCCTCCTCCATATGTTAATCGTGTGTAACCCAACCTCTTCTTAATATATTCATGATGTAATCTGTGTAACCCAACCTCTTCTTAATGTATTCATGATGTAACTGGGATGTATTTTGCACTGTATTCTGGGACATGGAGGGAAGTTTCAAAAGTTCATGTCACCCCTTTCTCGCTGTTCAGTCTCGCCTTGAACCTTATTGCGCAATAAACATGGATCTTCTGCAGTTTGCTCCTGTCTCTGGCTGAACTCATTTTCCTCCGCAGGGACCCGCGGACTTAGTCCGACGAGCTGGGTGGCAGAGCAGCCTCGCACCCAGATTTTACCGTAACAGTCACAAGAAGCAGCAAGGTCAGGTCAGGAACGACGAATGCTGTTTCCAGGAACCGACTGAGGCTGGAAACCCTGCTTAAGAAAGCTGGAGCCAGCTGGTTCTCACCAGGAGCAAGGAGGCTGATCAGCAGCAGGTGGAGCCACTTCACCTTCTGCTCCTTCAGGCTGCTGTTCAGCAGGTCAAGCCAACTCCTGGCTCATGACAGGTTTAATTTTTTCATCTTTTAGATTTCCATCTGTTGTTACTGTCAGGGGACTGCCATCGGAACAGGGGAGGGAGGCAGGGGGGCCGTTGGGATGCAGAGAGCCTCCGAAACTCCTGAGGAGCAGTTCCTCTTCTAGCCGTGGTAAAAGCCACACCTCCAGCGGAGAAGAGAGGGAAGGGGCCAGCCAAGCAGGGAAAGGGCTGGAGGATGCTGCTGAGAGCCCCAGCGCCTCACCTCGCCGGGCTGGCCAGGAGGGACGCACGCCACTTCCGCCGCCCATCTTGCGCAGAGGGGTGAAACACAAGGAGGGGAGGAGGAGGCTTGGGGTGCCAAAGTTCTTATGTTGGGGGAGAAGCCGGAAGAGGCCACTCCCAGATTCTGCAAGTGACTGAGACGGACATGAACTTTGTAGGTCCGCACTGTAAATAGTTTGCACAATAAAACCTGTAAAAGACAGGTTGGGTATCCTGACTGCTTACTCACGAGCAACCACCATCAGCACCTGACAGTTACAACTGCTCTGTCAGGGATGCTTTAGCCGAAATAATAATAATAATAATAATAATAATAATAATAATAATAATATATTATTTATACCCCGCCCATCTGGCTGAGTTTCCCCAGCCACTCTGGGCGGCTCCCAATCAAGTGTTAAAAACAGTACAGCCTTAAATATTAAAAACTTCCCTAAACAGGGCTGCCTTCAGATGTCTTTTAAAAAAATTTCCTTCACATCTGAAGGGAGGGTGTTCCACAGGGTGGGCGCCACTACCGAGAAGGCCCTCTGTCTGGTTCCCTGCATTGCATTGCAATGGGGGGGGGGTTGGACTTGATGACCCTTGGGTCCTTTCCACGACTCTTCTATGATTCTCTCAGTTTTATAGGCATCATAAAAATGGATCAGTGTAGGTAGGCTGCCTCAAGTTTTCTTGGCGCCTTCACACTTCCCATGCTGCAATCCATATTGACTTCTGCTTGCTGATGTGCTCTCTTCCCCCTATATAGAGATGGGCCTTGCTGTAGAAGCCCATTCCTCATGGTTAATTTAGCCACATAGCTGGCTGCCCATTTTACTAACCAACAAAGGAGTTGTGAAGTTGGGAGGGTGGGGGCTTCTCCTAACAAGATTAGGGTGGGAAGAAGGTGAGAATTCAGGAGGAAAGGGTGTGTGTGTGTGTGTCCACTAGAAATGCAACAATTCCTGGCCTGTTTGTTTGGCAGAGTCCCTGCAGGAAGGAGGTAATAGTTACCAGATCAGAAATCCCTAGGAATTTCATCAGACTTCAGGGAATAGAAACCTGCAGGGGAGAACAGAAGCTAATTCCACATTAAGAAATCTTTTAAAATAGCATGGTTTTCTTCAGAAATAAAATTATTCCAGTTAAATGACTGCTTTCGCTTTCTGTTCCTTTTAAATAGCATGGTTTTCTTCAGAAATAAAATTATTCCAGTTAAATGGCTGCTTTCGCTTTCTGTTCCGTTTTCTTTCTTTTTTCAATAGCACTTCAATAACACTTTTTTTGGTGACATTTCCTTTGGCCCCCACAAGAGGCTCCAGAATTTGCTCCAGCTGCCTGTGGTTCGGCGGAAGTTCCTCTGGCCTCCGGGCCCCGCAGTCCAGCAAATTATTTATTTGCGAGGCTGTCCTAGGAGTGGTGCACTTGGCCGTGCGGCAGATTAGTCAGCGAGCGGATCATTTGCATAGCAATGAGTCCCTTTGGGACTGCCACTCCGAGACGCTCGCTGGCTGCCACACAGGCTCCTCAAACCCCTTGATAATCCTCCAGCTCTGCCGGTAACCTGAAACTGACGAGAGGATATTTTACAAAGGAATAATAACTCCTTAAAGCAAATATTATTCTGTCAGGATAGTACGAGCATGGCGAAGTAAATCCAGATGTTGTCGAGACAGGATTACAGCAACTATAACCTTTTCCTGTTTAAACAGCCGGCCTCCTGGTGCACCCAAGTTAAGCAATAAGGGTGCGAGGTTCTTCCTCTTTGTTTCTCTTTATAATAATAAAAATAATAAAAAGTTCTCAGATGGTTTAGATCAAATGGCTTCGTCCTTATCAGAAAAATGCATTAAAATCCGGTTTATTTATGGAAGTAAATATACATGTGCTGCCCTTTGGAAATTGACTTTGAAAGCGATGTGGAAAAAGCTGCTCCCAATCGCATCTTATAAACCATTTTATTTCTTCTCTCGCTCTCTCTCTCTCATTTTGAAGAGGATGCCAGGAGAAAGGAGACTATTTTAATATCTGAAATGGGCTTTGAAGTGTATGGGTTTAGAAACGGCTTTCTCGTGAACTTCCTGTGGTTGCAAAATATCCCGCAGTGTAATCTTTCTTTTCGTTGTTGATTGGGTCAGATGCATACAACTGAACCGAACTGTTTCAGCACTGAGTCTTAATGTTAGGAGCGTTCACACATTGCATTCAGTAAGTGTACAGGCTGCGTACCTGGGCACCCAATACTTGACTTGCACACTTGTACTGTTATTATCAGATAATCTTCAGCAAGCGTAGAGTCACACACACACACACGTGTGTGTGTAGAGGTACACATGTAGAGATAGATTGTACCTGTGTTCAGTGTGTGAACAAGGCTATTGGGAGTAAATAATAACCTTGAAGGCTGCAATGAATCTACATAATATTGCTTTGATCATCGCCATCATGTCTCCAATTAGATCACTACACAATTTAATATAGCTAACAAAATATAATAAAACCAACATAATATCATGGTGATTTTTTTTTTTTTTTAAAAAATACCTGATAACAAGTTTAATGAGCAGCTATGTTCATCAGAGCAGCAAAACTTGGGGAATGCATGGGCTCTTTCCAGAAAGAACAGGCTGCCCGGTTTTAGGGATTGCTAACAATGCTGGATTTCCCAGTAGTGATGTATGGAAGTGAGAGCTGGACCATAAAGAAGGCTGATTGCCGAAGAATTGATGCTTTTGAATTATGGTGCTGGAGGAGACTCTTGAGAGTCCCGTGGACTGCAAGAAGATCAAACCTGTCCATTCTTAAGGAAATCGGTCCTGAGTGCTCACTGGAAGGACAGATCCTGAAGCTGAGGCTCCAATACTTTGGCCACCTCATGAGAAGAGAAGACTCCCTGGAAAAGACCCTGATGTTTGGAAAGATGGAGGGCACAAGGAGAAGGGGAAGACAGAGGACGAGATGGTTGGACAGTGTTGTTGAAGCTACCAGCATGAGTTTGACCAAACTGCGGGAGGCAGTGGAAGACAGGAGTGCCTGGCGTGCTTTGGTCCATGGGGTCACGAAGAGTCGGTCACGACTAAACGACTAAACAGCAACAAACAATGCTGGAAGAAAAGTACAGCTGGATCGGACCAGAGGTTGATCCTCTTCCAGTGTCCTGCTTTCATTAGTGATCTGTCAGACAATTGTGAGAAGCCCATAGGTGAGGCGTTGACTTGGAAGACACAGGCATTTAGATTATGGTTGCCAACACGGTGCTTCTGGGCACACGAGTCCCCGCAGAGCCCTTCCCTGATGCTGGGTATGCGATGCCGATTTGCAAATGTGCCCACAACCCCCAAAATGGTTGGCAACCCCTCCTTAAAAGATAGGCTTGTTAAGTGCTAGGGGAGTGAGAGTGGCCTCTGTCACAGACCTGCATGTCATGAAAGGGCATGCATTTCTTGCAGGACAAAACAGCAGCAACAACCAGGTCCTGTCTGCCCAGTGGCAAAGTGCAGTCGTAAGCAGATGTCAGACAATACGGCTGTTTCCTGCTTTCTGCTGACTCTGTCACGGTCAAAGCTGCTCAGCCCCTACAAAGCAGCTTGCTGAAATCATCAGGCCGGACAGTGAACAGAATGAAAAAGCAACTGAGCCATAGTCCTTCAGTTTGGACTAATGGGATGCTTCCAATGAGCTGTTGTTTCCCTTGACAACTTCCTGATCATGGCCTTTCCTATACCTGGAGAACGTCGTGGACAGTGCAGAATGTGGCGCTGGGTGCAGAATTCAGCTTTTGACTTCCATGTTTAAAAAAGCAAGTTTCTAGGCCCTGTGGTTGGGATGCTTGGAATTGTGCCGGGAAATGCCCAGTGAAATCTCAGGTGATGCTGCAAAGGGTATCCTTCCGCCGATAGACCTTCAATGCTTTCTATAGCTTCTTGCCCTTCCCCAGCAAAAGAGATCGTGCAGGTTTGAATGTTGAAGCGGCAACATAGCTCAGTTGGTAGAACGTGAGACTCTTCATCTCAGGGTTGTGGGTTCAAGTCCCACATTGGAGAAAAGATTTACATTGCAGGGGGTTGGACTAGATGACCCTCGTGGTTCCTTCCAACTGTACAATTCTATGATTCTGGGTGCTGAGTGGCATAATAATAATAATAATAATAATACATTTATACCCCGCCCATCTGGCTGGGTTTCCCCAGCAACTCTGGGCTGCTCCCAACAAAATATTAAAAGCATGAGAAAACATCAAACATTAAAAACTTCCCTAAACAGGGCTGCCTTCAGATGTCTTCTAAAAGTCAGATACAGTGGTACCTCTGATTGCGGACACGATCCGTTCCGGGGTGCCTTTCGCACCCCGAAAAGTCTGCAATCAGAGCGGGGCTTCTGCGCATGTGTTAAGCGCAATAGAGCGCACCTGCGCTTGAGCGAACCGTGTAGAACGCTTCTGCGCATGTGTGAACAATGCAGAACGCTTCTGCGTGCGCGTGGCGAAAACCAGAAATAAACACTTCTGGCTTTGCCACATTCTTAACCTGAAAAACGCAACATGAAGCTTTCTCAAGAAGAGGTATGACTGTAGTTGTTTATTTCCTGGACATCTGTTGGGAGGGCGCCACTACCAAGAAGGCCTGGTTCCCTATAACCTTACATTTTGCAGTGAGGGAACCGCCAGAAGACCATTGGAGGATCTCAGTGTCTGGGCTGAACGATGTGGGTGGAGACGCTCCTTCAGGTATACAGAACTGAGGCTGTTTAGGCCTTTAAAGGTCAGCACCAACACTTTGAATTGTGCTCGGAAATGTACTAGGAGCCAATGTACGTTTCTTGTTTTCTTTTTAGCCACTGAGCACAGCCTGAGATGAATTATCTGTTTAAGTTTCCTTCAGGGTATCATCAGTGCATTCTTTGCCTTTGGGTCAGTTACGGCCTTTGCCTGGCTCCATGGTACTGATTCTGCCCTTCTCTAATAATGATTTTATTATGCCAGTCACAGCAGCCATGGATGCTCTCTTAGAAGTGCTCTCTTTTTTGCGCATCAGGGAAAGCTCAGATTGCACAATAGAGCTTGGTGATCTTGGGCCAAAAATGAGATGGATGGATGTAGCCTGTGGAATGGAGCGGGAAGAGGCCCCGAGCTCTCTTCCAATTTTGCTTTTAAATGGTTCCGGACAGAGAAAAATGAAACATTTCCCTGGGAACAATAAGTTTGGGTTTGGCCATCTGGATAGCTTTTTTTTTTTTTTTAAGAGGTATTTATTTTATTTTATTAAATACACAATCTGCCCCACAGCAGAGTTCCTTCAAACAGTTTTCTCCTGACATGCCCGTCAACAAGCTAGCTTTATGTCGTTGTTATTGCTGCTGCTGCTGTTATGAGACAAGGAGTGGGGGAAATTGGTTTCGTTGTTAATTCAACCCCATGATAAATTCTTAGGGAGTTCTGCATTTGCATATAATAAAATTGATTCATTTTTGTGAATATACAGTGGTTGGGGAGCTGCCCCAACTTCCTCAAACATTAGACAAGAGATTATTTGAAGAGAGTTCAGAGTTAATTATTTTGTTTTGGCTCCAAGCCCTAAAAACAGAATGCCCATTTATGGCAGGGTATTGAACTTACAGAAAGGGCCTCTCCAGAAAGAGAGTCTCTTCCTTTAAATTCCTAGGAGTTTATCTCAGTGAAGACCTTACTTGGAAAATAAATACAACCCAGGTGGTTAAGAAAGCCCAACAGAGACTCCATCTCCTCAGAGTATTGCGAAAGAACGGTGTCAATCAACATTTGATGATCTCCTTCTACCGGTCAACAATAGAAAGTGTCCTTTCATACTGCATCCCGGTGTGGTACGCTGGTTTGACATCGACTGATAGGAAGTGCCTACAGAGGGTGGTGAATACAGCACAAGATATTATGGGCGGTCCCATGAATCCGCTGGATGAAATAGCGGAAGAACGTTGCCTCAGGAGAGTGAGGAAAATTCTCAGGGATGATTCACACCCTGGCCTGCATTTTCTTGATCTCCTGCCCTCATGCAGAAGATATAGAAGCTTGATTAGTCGCACCAACAGGGTAAAGAACAGCTTCTATCTGTGGGCTGTTAGGCTGCTGAATGAAAAGATAACAACAGGGCAACTGACTTTCGGATTTGGTGGGTGTGCGTCAGTAAACGAGGGGAATTAAAACTAAGAGAGCTGAGTGCGGGGTGCTCGTGTAATCTCACTGTATACAAGTTGTACAAGTGACAATAAAGTATTTCAGTTTCCAGACATAAATTTTATTGTGTATAGCTGATTATTTGAACATGATGGTGAATATCATGGTGGTCATACATTATCTCATTGCCAAAGGTTTTGGTGCAGGCATACTGCTTTGTTTCTTCCGATCAGTGATCGTTCCGTAACTTCTTGCTGAAATCCAGTAACTATTCTTTTTTGAGCCCCACTTTTGTTCCACTGTAGTGCACAGGTGCCCCTCCAGGGGACACTATTCAAAGAGCACCGGGGAACCATCATAGAAGGGAACGATAATAAGTATTGCCGGGTCAGTGTATATCTACAACTGACCCGCTATTGCTGCATCAATGTTGCAGAGTACCAGAAAATGGCTGGGGGGGGGGCATTTTGCATTTTCCCCATTGATTTGGCACCTCCTGTGTAAGAATTACATTTATGTTTTTTTAGAAGAATTACATTTGATAAGAATTTGTTGAACTGAGATAACTAGAATCATAGAATCATAGAGTTGGAAGAGACCACAAGGGCCATCGAGTCCAACCCCCTGCCAAGCAGGAAACACCATCAGAGCACTCCTGACATATGGTTGTCAAGCCTCTGCTTAAAGACCTCCAAAGAAGGAGACTCCACCACACTCCTTGGCAGCAAATTCCACTGTCGAACAGCTCTTACTGTCAGGAAGTTCTTCCTAATGTTTAGGTGGAATCTTCTTTCTTGTAGTTTGGATCCATTGCTCCGTGTCCGCTTCTCTGGAGCAGCGGAAAACAACCTTTCTCCCTCCTCTATGTGACATCCTTTTATATATTTGAACATGGCTATCATATCACTCCTTAACCTCCTCTTCTCCAGGCTAAACATGCCCAGCTCCATTAGCTGGTTTAATTCTAGCTAAGTAACCTGATTCCAGCTAACTAACCTGATTAATTCCAGCAGAAATGTATACGTTATTTGAATTGCACAATTAATGCCGCACTCATAAAGAAGAAGAATAGAATCATAGAATGGCAGAGTTGGAAGGGGTCCCAATGGTCATCTAGTCCGACCCCCTGCAATGCAGGAATCTCAACTAAAGCATCCATGACAGACGCCCATCCAACTTCTGCTTAAAAATCTCCAAGGAAGGAGAGTCCACAACCTCGCATGGGAGTCTCTCCCACTGCCGAACAGCTCTTACTGCCAGAAAGTTATTCCTGATGTTTTAGTCAGAATCTCATTTCTTGTACAGTGGTACCTCGGGTTAAGAACTTAATTCATTCTGGAGGTCCGTTCTTAACCTGAAACTGTTCTTAAACCTGAGGTACCCCTTTGGCTAATGGTGCCTCCCACTGCCGCCGTGCGATTTTTGTTCTCATCCTGAAACAAAATTCTTAACCTGAGGTGCTATTTCTGGGTTAGCGGAGTCTGTAACCTGAAGCGTCTGTAACATAGCTGCCAATGTTTGCTCTTTTTAAAAGGGAAATTCCCTTATTCCGAATAGGACTCCTCGCAAGAAAAGGGAAAAGTTGACAGCTATGGTCTGTAACCTGAAGCATCTGTAACCCTGGGTACCACTATACAGTGGTATCTCTGGTTACAAACGCTTCTGGTTATGAACGCTTCAGGTTACGAGCTCCACTAACCTGGAAGTAGCTGCTCCTGGTTGCGAACTTTGCCCGACGATGCAAACGGAAATTGTGCACAGCGGGAGGCCCCATTAGCAAAAGCATGCCTCAGGATAAGAACGGTTTCAACTTAAGAACAGACCTCCAGAACGAATTAAGTTCATAATCAGAGGTACCACTGTGTTATGTACTGAGTTGAATAGGATCCAAAAGGCAGCAGTCTGATTGGTCCTAGAACAATAGGATTCATAATGCAGCAGTCTGATTGGTCTTAGAACAATAGGGTCCAGAATGCAGCGGTCTGATTGGTCCACAGGAGCCACCCAATCCACCTCCAGGTGGAAGTGAATCCGCAGCCTGATTGGCCTACTAATCCCGGAATTAGCCAATCACGTGGGGCCCATTGTGTAAATAATGTATATAAAGCAGACATTCTGAGGGAACTTCTATTCCTCCTCACCACTATGAGCTGAACAAAGAGCATGAAATCCACTCTCGACTCCAAGTATATTTCACACTGTAACTTGAATCTCTTGGTATAAGAGTCCTACCCTCCAGAGCAGGAGAAAACAAGCTTGCCCCATCTTCCACGTGACAGTCCTTTAGATATTTGAAGAAATTTAACTGAGGTTTCCAGTAAAAATTCAATTGACCATAACAATGATGATCACAATGCCTTGCCCAAATACCTCTATGCACCCAAAGGAAATCCCGCTAAGTCAATCCGCTTTGCACAGCAGAGCAATAGGTTCATGAAATCACAGCGTTGCTCTAGCAACCTTCTTATCAGGTGGCTTAATCACACTTGCATAATCCTCTCGCATTGTGTCCCTTCTGTTTATCAGGCACATAATAACACAAAGCAGAGCGAAAGAGAACTGAAGCCGAAAGAACGTCTGAGGGGGAAAATGTCAACCCACAAGTGTAAAATAAGGAACTGTATGTTTGGGTTTTTAAAAAAAGCTGTTTTTTTAAGAGCAACGTGTTTTGTCCTGTGTCATCACTCAAATAGATTTCTAGGTCAGGTGGACTGGGAGGTCCTAGATATTATTGCAAATTTCATAATACAGTTTCAATCACTGTTCTGACAACCTCTGTGCAATATCCTAACCACAAATAAAGAAACTAGAGAGAGCCTCACAAAAACTCTCCAAAACTACTTCAAATAAAATAATGTAGGTACATATAACAACCCCCCTCCTATGGGACGCAATGAAGCCGTCACCAGAGGAACTTGCATAAAAGAGAAAGCATCCCTTAAAAAAAAACCCTCCTCAAAAATCAGCAAAATAAATAAATTGCAAATAAATGTAGGGAAAAATTAGAAGTAAAATGAGCTTTTATCCTATTATTATATGAAGAGCAAAGCAGATAGAAAAACAGAAAGGTTAAAATGTTTTTGCAAGAGATAAATACTGCTTTCTACAGTGATCAAGTCAACCTTCCCCAATCCGGTTGATTCTGGATGTTTAAGACTACGACTCCCAGCAACCCTAGTTATGCCTGCTGGGAATGATGGGAGCTGTAGTTCAAAGCAACCAGACCCTGCTAGCTTGGGGAAGGAAGGCTGCCTTAAGATGTCACCACAGATGTGGAATACCCATCCCACCAAAATGCTGTCTCACCTGGGAGTATCTCAATTTGTTTCACAGCCCGCAGTCCGTGCAGAGGAATTAAACATGTTTTGCTATGGCTGGCTTGAAAATAGAAAACAATTTCAACTGTCAGTAGGTGGCATCGGTTAGCTGGAGGAAAAGCACAAGAGAGAGAGAGAGAGACTTTTAAGGGTTTTTGCATTGCCAGATTGTGAATATCAACACTCAGGGCAAATGTATGAAAATTCTGAGCTGAGGGGCCGGTTGCAGAAAAGTGTGTGTCAGAATAAAAGACAGAGGGGGTTTCATCAATACTTTTTATTTCTCTGTTTATTTAAAATGGCCGTTAGCTGTTTTTCAGCCAAAGTGCTCAAAGGGTCTTACGGTGCAGTAAAATAATAAAATCACAACGAGTTGAATCACAGCAGAGCAGCATAAAATGAAACAGCAACATAAAGCTATATCTATAGACTAAGCAGAATTTTATGCACATCTTAGACGCAAGTCCCTCTAAGTTCAGTAGGCCTTACTCCCAGGTCAGTGAATCATAGAACTGTAGAGTTGGAAGGGACCACGAGGGTCGTCTAGTCCAACCCCCTGCAATGCAGGAATCATGTGCTCAACATGGAGTTTGAACCCACAACCCTGAGATTAAGGGTCTCATGCTGTAGAGCTATCCCCGGATTGCAGCCTCAAATGGCCTAGAGAAATCAAATGGATGTTTATCTGTTGCTGGGAAGAGAACAAAGATGGTGCCAGGTGAACCTCGCGGGGGTGGAGATTTGAGAGATGTGGTGCCACAGCAGAAAAGGCCCTGTCTTCAGATGACCAAGCCCTTTGCTTCAGAAGGCTGACACATGAATCTCAACATCCAGGCAGATTTGTGTTAGAATATAGGTATACAGCCATCAACGACAGGCTTCCTCAACCTCGGCCCTCCAGATGTTTTTGGCCTACAACTCCCATGATCCCTAGCTAGCAGGACCAGTGGTCAGGGATGATGGGAATTGTAGTCTCAAAACATCTGGAGGGCCAAGGTTGAGGAAGCCTGGTTAACGAAGTCTACAACTTTGGCTGTGATCCTTTGCATACTTACCTAGGAAGAAATCTTTAAAAACCAACAACTAAGCACATCTCCCTCCCTCTCTCTTTTTTCTTTCTTTCATTCTTCCGCGACAGGAGAGTTTTTAAGGGGTGGCTGATGCAGAGGCTGGCTTAAGAAGATCCAAGATGACGACGACAGTAGCGACAGACTACGACAACATTGAAATCCAACAGCAATACAGCGATGTCAACAACCGCTGGGATGTTGAAGAGTGGGACAACGAGAACAGTTCTGCGCGGCTGTTTGAGAGGTCTCGCATCAAAGCCTTAGCAGGTAGGACTTTCACCTTTTCTACCACTGGTGCAATTATTCAGCTTGTGCTGTCTGTGTTCGTAGCACAAAGGAGGCCCTAAATAATAGCTTGTGGTCTACCCTCTGAATCCAGGTACAACGTTCAGGAAACAGAGCTGATCTCCATTTAACAGGCGTGTTCAGCATAACCACACCTATTGCCTCTTAGTGAAACAAACATGCAACGGGTTGCTTCAAACCATGATTTATGATTGGCAACCAAATCAGGACTGGAGACCGTGGTTTGAAGGTGGTTTGCAAGCCATAGTTTGAGCTGTTGGCTATTTGCAGCATAGTAACGCTGCAGAGAGCTTGCTGGGGAGACCATGCATTAAAAAGGGACTCAAAAATAACTTAAACAAGCTTTTAATAACAAAAACAAAAACTCCTTATACGCTAACCCATCCCCCAGGGTAATGGCAGAGCTAGGTGCTGCTCCTTATATACTACACCCAATTCCTGACACAGCTTAATCAATGCAACTCAGCAGCACCTGCTATGTTTCACAGCTGTAAAGCTGGATCTTGTTATTTTGCTCTGGCCCTTGCTCTGGCCCCATAAAGACATACACATCGGGTGGAACAATGATGAACCTTTGCATTTAAAGAAACAATTCAACATGAGCACCTTATGGTTGGGTGTTAACATCGAAATGAACAAACTACATGTTAATATCTCTCAGCCATCCTTTTTTAAAAAAAAACACCACAAAAACCTTTAAGGCAAGTTTCAAGGATTTGACAGCTACTTTAGAAATAATAAAGTAATAATAACGGTGAACTCTCCTATTTCAAGAATGACACGGTACTCCGCGGTGTTTGTAATTGTTCATAAACGATTGGGACAGGTACTCTGAAAGTTCAGTTCCGGAACTTTTAATGAGGTGCTAATGTCTCCAGAAAATGGATCAATGGCTGTGGTGCTTTGAATTTAGCTTTGCTATGGAGAACTATTTAGGAAGGTCTATAATGGTTGACTGACTGCCATCATCAGTAGAGGAAGGCCTCTTCTCAATTTCTATATTGCTTTGTCTAACTGTGAAGGGGGGCAGGATCATGCTCAGAGGTTCTATCTTCTCCCTACCTCTCAGGTTTTCAACAGAAAAACAGAAACGGGTTATTTCCTTGGGTTCCTGATAGTGTGGAAGAGCTTGTGTGTGTGTGTGTGTGTGTGTGTGAGAGAGAGAGAGAGAGAGAGAGAGATCAACTGTAAGTGCATAGAATCCCTTTTACACCTTCTGCTGTGACCCTGCACCCCTCCCCAAATTCACTGAGCTCTGTATATAATCTGGTCTTCACCTTTTCCCAGCTGTCAGTTAGGCCCTGATGCACACAGGTGTTTTCATCAGGGCCGGCCCACCCATGAGGATCAGCAGGATCATCAGGGGCAGCAGATGTCGATATCGAGCTCTCTTCCCAACCCAGACCAAAATATCGGTGGCTGGCTGGAGGATACGCAAGAAAGCAGCTTTATCAGCCTTTAGGCAGGTAGGCCAGGCAGCCTAAACAAAGCCCCGCTACACCTCAGGTCTCTTTGGAGCTTCCTCTGCCCTCACTGACATCCCCTTCGGGCTTCAGGGAGGGTCTCATCCTGAGCTACGAGGACTCTCCAGCTCTCTCCCACCATTTCTGGGTTCGAATTGATTTTTTTACTGATTTCTTGGCACCGCACTTATATGCAGTTGCAGGAGAGTCGATCAGTGGCGTAGCGTGGGTTGTCAGCACCCGGGGCAAGGCAAGTAATTTGCGCCCCCTAATCCGGGGCAAGGCAAGTAATTTGTGCGCCCCCCCCGCTGCACTGTCCCTCCCCCAGATAGTCCCTCGCTCTCTCTCTGCACCGCACCGCACGCCTGGCACCCTCCCCTCCACAGTGGGCGGCGACCCGGCGGCTCGGATCGGATTCGCACAGCCAGCACTGCAGTGAGAGAGAGTGAGTGAGCCAGGTAGGGGCAGAGAGCTGCGAGTGCGAGCGCGCCCCCCCCCCCGATGTTGCGCCCGGTGCGACCGGCCCCCCCTGCACCCCCCACACTACGCCACTGGAGTCAATCACAGATAAGTGTGTTGGGAGACGATGACGACACTTGTACTAGCATCCTGTGCCAACTGCCAAACTTGATGAAAATCTCTGTGTAGCTCACAGACCCCTGGGCACTTGTATCTTTTGAAGTCAACATTTATCACAGTGTCAGCAGCCCCTGTGTTTCGGTGCAAGCGCCCTTCTCAACTTCCGACCCTGGGTTGAAGCAATGTTTTGTCTAGTTCTTTTGCAGATGTGTGTCTAGAAAACTACTTAAGACGCATAAATCAGCTGCACGTTGTCAGAGTTTATAAACCCCTGTCTGCAAAGTCCAGTCGCTTTGTATCACGAGAGTTATGGTGCCAACAACATTCATTTCAGTGTCCCTACGGGAGCTAGAGGGCAACATAATTTTCCACCCTTGCGGCGTCATAATCTGTTATCTTGGCGGTGGTTACCCAATTCTCAGACGGAATGGAAAAAAACCAAAGCCTTGCACTTGTTCTGTGGCAGTCAAAAGCAGTTCTGAGGTTGTGTTCCTCAAAACCAGCAAACTTTTTAAGCAGGGGGCCGGTCCACTGTCCCTCAGACCTGGTGGGGGGCCGGACCATATTTTGGGGGGAGGGGAATATGAAGGAATTCCTACGGCCCACAAATAACACAGAGATGCATTTTAAATAAAAGGACACATTCTACTCATGTAAAAACAGGCTGATTCCTGGACCATCCGTGGGCTGGATTTAGTAGGCGATTGGGCCGGATCTTGACCCCAGGCCTTAGTTTGGCTAAAGGTAAAGGTAAAGGGACCCCTGACCATTAGGTCCAGCCGTGGCCGACTCTGGCATTACGGTGCTCATCTCGCTTTATTGGCCGAGGGAGCCGGCGTACAGCTTCCGGGTCATGTGGCCAGCATGACTAAGCCGCTTCTGGCGAACCAGAGCAGCGCACGGAAACGCCGTTTACCTTCCTGCCAGAGCGGTACCTATTTATCTACTTGCACTTTGACGTGCTTTCGAACTGCTAGGTTGGCAGGAGCAGGGACCGAGCAACGGGAGCTCACCCCGTCGTGGGGATTCGAACCACCAACCTTCTGATCGGCAAGTCCTAGGCTCTGTGGTTTAACCCACAGCGCCACCCGCGTCCTTTTAGTTTGCCTACCCGTGCTCAAAACCATCACCGGGCAGATTATATTCCTGCCTGGAACATGCTACATATGGCCCAAGTATGTTTGTACACAGAGGCACACATAAATCCATATACACAAAACGTATACATATGCGTGCACACGAATGCGCACGTGCATATCCTCCTTTATACATAAGGCTGTCATTCCATTGGAGGATCTGTGGTGCTGCATCACAGTCCTGGATGTGCATGAAGAGTTTGGGGTTGGGAAGGTGAAAAGCAAGCTTAGTAGTTTCATGGGGTGCAAAGGAGAAGGGCTAGGAGCTTAATATGGGGGGAATGGCAGGGGAGTTGCTGAGCAGAACTAGCAGAGGCACAGTCCTGTGTGTGTGTGTGAACACAAATACATATCTCTGGTTTTTTCTTTGGGGGGGAGGTGTGTCAGGAGGTACTACACATGAGTAGGAATCTGGCAGAGACACATGCCCGACTGGCATGTTCTCTCCTTCCTGGTTGGTCATTCGGGAGATTCAAAAGCTTTCTCCAACCCGAACATCACAGCGACTGATACCAAGAGGCATCAGCACACTTCAGGATCAGCAGAGTACTGTGGTACCTCGGGTTACATACACTTCAGGTTACAGACTCTGCTAACCCAGAAATAGTGCTTCAGGTTAAGAACTTTGCTTCAGGATGAGAACAGAAATTGTGCTGAGGCAGCAGCAGGCGGCCCCATTAGCTAAAGTGGTGCTTCAGGTTAAGAACAGTTTCAGGTTAAGAATGGACCTCCGGAATGAATTAAGTACTTAACCCGAGGTACCACTGTAGTTTGCTTCCTATGGAATTGAGAAGGGCATTTCTGTCTAGGCTCCTTAGGCACAGCACCGAACTTGCCCAGATGACCTAGATAGATATTGATAAATTTCACCGGAGGTTTTATTGGCGGTGTGGTCCCAGGAGCTTATGATCTCGGTTTTTGTTTTTGTTTCAATCCAACTGGGAATGGTAGTGATTTTTGTTCCAACGATGTTAGCAGGAAACCCATCAGGAAGGCTCCTCTGTATTTGGGTGCTGCTTCACACCCCAGGTGAGGGATGAATAATACACACAAAACAATCACTTAAGGGACATCTAATACAATGTGGGCAACTCAATTATTTAGCTTGTCTAAAAGAGGCACTCGTTTCAGTGCTTTGAGAAGCCTGCTGTAGATTTGATACAGCGCTAAATTTAGGTCTTCTCTATCCAGCTTTCTCCCCAGAATGTATTTATTTGGGAACGGGGAGGACATGAACTGGTAGGGATTTGTGAGGTTGCGGGGAGAGAGAGAGAGAGAGAGAGAGTTTGATTCAGTTTACTTTCCAAAGTAATATGTGAACTAAAACACAGCCATCCTTCTCCATACATTTCTCTGCAACGTGTACAAAAATGCATATGCTGGGGTAAGGTGTGCACAGTGGCGTAGCGTGGGGATGCAGGGGGGGCCGGCCACACCGGGCGCAACATCTGGGGGGGGCGCGCTCGCACTCGCAGCTCTCTGCCCCTACCTGGCTCACTCACTCTCTCTCACTGCAGTGCTGGCTGTGCGAATCCGATCCGAGCCGCCGGGTCGCCAACCACTGTGGAGGGGAGGGTGCCAGGCGTGCGGTGTGGTGTGGTGCGGAGAGAGAGCGAGGAACTATCTGGGGGAGGGACAGTGCAGCGGGGGGGGGGGCACAAATTACTTGCCTTGCCCCGGGTTAGGGGGCGCAAATTACTTGCCTTGCCCCGGGTGCTGACAACCCACGCTACGCCACTGGGTGTGCATATCAGTGTGTTTATTAATGGAAGTAACACCAAAAAAAAAAAAAAGTGTTATATTGGGGGGAAAACAATTTGAAAAACGTGTGCATTAGGCAAAGTTGCATTACAATTTGTAAAATTTGGGAAAAATTCGCAAAAAAAGGTTACCTCTTCGTTTTACCAAATGTATTTCTGGTGTGGTGTTACAGAGGGTCTCAGGCAGAGGTCTGTGCTAGCCCAGCAATCTGGGTTACTTGATCATGCATTTCCGATCTTCTACAAACAAAAGTCTTCTGCTGAGCTATAATGCCTCCCACATTGTTTGTGGTATGTTCTGGCTTATGCTTCCCCCTCCCATCTCACCACACACACACACACACAATTGTAAGTGCAGTGAAACCATCCGCAAGATTTGATTCAGAAGGGCTAGCGGCAGTGGAGGCAACTGAGGACCATGGAGGATGTCTGAAGGTTCTGTCAATTAGTAGGAGGAAACGTAGAACACAAAGCACCTGGTTCACAGGTTACTCCTCAGTATATTTAGTCAATAGGGACACTGGTGGTGCTGTGGTCTAAACCACTGAGCCTCTTGGGCTTGCTGATCGGAAGGTCGGCGGTTCGAATCCCCACGACGGGGTGCGCTCCCGTTGCTCTGTCCCAGCACCTGCCAACCTAACAGTTCAAAAGCACACTAGTGCAAGTAGATAAATAGGTACCGCTCCGGCGGGAAGATAAACGGCATTTCCGTGCGCTCTGGCACTCGTCACGGTCCTCCGTGCACCAGTAGCGGTTTAAGTCATGCTGGCCTCATGACCCGGAAAGCTTTCTGTGGACAAATGACGGCTCCCTCGGCCTGAAAGCGAGATGAGCACCACAACCCCTTTGACTGGACGTAAACGTCCAGGGGTCCTTTACCTTTACCTTTTTATATTTAGTCATCTGGAAGCCTCAGAGCTGCTCAAGCATCTATGGCCTCTTCCTCTCCAAGGAGATGCTGCACTTACAGATGTTTTGATCAGGGCTACTGCTAATACCCTGGAGATGTCTGAGGCTGCTTTTAGCTCCTGACATAATCTGGCATTATTATTATTATTATTAAATTTTGTATTCCGCCATATACCCATAGATTTCAAGGCAGTTCACCTATTAATGGCAAATGCCATTAATATGATAGCACGCCCAGTTAACAGACAATATTAAAACTCCACCCAATGAGCTGTGCACTGTCTTTACATCTTCAGGTGTAGCACAGTGCACCAATACCCACCCCGCAGAGCCAGTCCAGGAGGATATAACAGACAATGATATCAAAAGCCACAGAGAGGTTGAGAAGGCGGTGATGATACTATACTATGCACAGTTAGCTGCTTAGGGATCAGATACAGAGAAGGGCAAGAATCTTGAACCTTTAATGGCTGAGCATGGAGGAGGGGAAATCTCTTACTCTAGCCAGTCCTGTTTGGGGGTAAAGATGGAAGGAGTATTCAGTGACGGGGAGGGCGCCCTATGCCACCTCTGCTTTCTGTTGAAGGAGCTTGTTCTTGAGACTTGTGCTAAGCACACACTCTTTGTGTATGTGGCAATTAAAGAACGAGTTGCCATCATAGAATCATAGAGTTGGAAGAGACCACAAGGGCCATCGAGTCCAACCCCCTGCCAAGCAGGAAACACCATCAGAGCACTCCTGACATATGGTTGTCAAGCCTCTGCTTAAAGACCTCCAAAGAAGGAGACTCCACCACACTCCTTGGCAGCAAATTCCACTGTCGAACAGCTCTTACTGTCAGGAAGTTCTTCCTAATGTTTAGGTGGAATCTTCTTTCTTGTAGTTTGGATCCATTGCTCCGTGTCCGCTTCTCTGGAGCAGCAGAAAACAACCTTTCTCCCTCCTCTATGTGACATTCTTTTATATATTTGAACATGGCTATCATATCACCCCTTAACCTCCTCTTCTCCAGGCTAAACATGCCCAGCTCCCTTAGCCATTCCTCATAAGGCATCGTTTCCAGGCCTTTGACCATTTTGGTTGCCCTCCTCTGGACACGTTCCAGTTTGTCAGTGTCCTTCTGGAACTGTGGTGCCCAGAACTGGACACAGCACTCCAGGTGAGGTCTGACCAGAGCAGAATACAGTGGCACTATTACTTCCCTTGATCTAGATGCTATACTCCTATTGATGTATAGTGCCATTTGGTGCCATCTTGCACCAAACACAGCATTTGGGTCTGAACTTGACGGCGCCTTAGTGCGCATCTGCATCGGGTCACGCATGCACAGCAAGTTTCTGCATACAGTGGTACCTCGGGTTAAGTACTTAATTCGTTCTGGAGGTCCGTACTTAACCTGAAACTGTTCTTAACCTGAAGCACCACTTTAACTAATGGGGCCTCCTGCTGCTGCCGCGCCGCCAGAGCACGATTTCTGTTCTCAACCTGAAGCAAAGTTCGTAAGCTGAAGCACTATTTCTCGTTGTGTGGAGTCTGTAACCTGAAGCGTATGTAACCTGAAGCGTATGTAACCTGAGGTACCGCTGTACTTCTTTCTCAACAAATTCCAGATTAGCTCACATAACTCTGGTAAGCCTTCCCAATTCCTGGCTTTTACATGAAACTTTCCACCAGTAGGCCCACAGGAGTTCAAACAAACTGGCCAGGCCAGATCCTCCCCCCCCCTTGTTTCCCCACACCCACACTCCCCTTGTCACTTGGCTGTCCCATATCATACGTACCTTCCAACATTTGACAGAGGAGAGCAGGCACATTTTACTGGATGAGGACTCGGCCCGAACTGAAGCATAGGATCATTCTGTCCCCTGCCAGTAGCCTATTCGTTTGGCAGTGGGCTTGCAGTAAGCAGGGGAAAGGGTGTTCTCCATTTGGCAAGCAAAATGGAGCTTTGTCCGTTTCAACTGAACAAGTAGGTCAGAGTTAACAGAGGTACAAAAGATGTGAGCAACCTTACCTCCAGCTAGGTTTGGGAGTGGACAAGTGTGATCGCCCAAGTGGTTTTTTCCTGGGGTGACTCAGGGGCATAGCTGCCAACTTACAGATTTGAAAATAAGGGACCAGCAGCCTCGAAAATACGGGATCAGCAGCCAAAATAAGGGATCAACAATTACTTTGGTAGAATACATATTTTGTTGCGTGCAAATAGCTTTAGATACCTATTAGGTCCATACATTACCATATAGCATATATTCAACACACAAAAACAGTGACAATTTGTTGTTGACAAAGGACAGCTGGACGTAGAAAGGGCCCCATTACCTTCAGTAGCTTATTTAAGGGACATCATCAATAAGGGACAGCAGCGGGACATGGCGCTGGGATAAGGGACTGTCCCGCCAAATAAGGGGCGCTTGACAACTATGCTCAGGGGTGCACATATCCCTAAACATTTTTTTTTAATCTAGGTTTGGCCTCATTGAGGGGCAGTATTTCAATATGTGCAGGAAAACAAGAGTACCCCTCAACATTTTTTAAACAAAAAAAGCACTGGGGTCGCCAACAAAATGGCGGTCTTCATGATTTTTCCTCACTCGTGTCCTCTTCATGATACCCCTGGGAGGGAGGTTAGGCTAAGAGAGAGACACTAGCTGTGCAGAGGTAAACCAGTGATCTTCATGCTTGAATGAAGATTGCAAGCTGGGTTTTCCTCCAGAGTCTGACGCTCTAATCTAGGGATGGGGAACCTGTAGCCCTCCATATGTTGCTGTACTACAGCTCTGACCATTGGGCACACTGGCTGGAGCTGGAGCCAAACAAAATTTGGAGGTGCAGGTTCCCCACCCTGCTCTGGCTATGCACCAGACTGGCTCTACTTTTTTTTTTAACCCTTAATGGCCGGTGTGTGTAAGAAGGAACGCAGAAAGGGACATTATATTTGTTCCCTTGTACACACGTTCCAGCTCACTCAGGCTGCATAGCCTGATTTTGCATGGAGCGAATGTGCATAAAATGGCTTTATAGTTTGTGTATGAAAGGAAACTGATGGATTGGTGGGTGAGAAAGGAGATAATCAGACATGGGGGACTGCTTGGGTTTTGATAAATGGCACTAGGAGAGTAGACATTTGAGCTCAATAATGGATGTTGTGAGTGGAACAGAGCACAAGCATGCAGCTGGCGGACAACTCTGGAAATTCTGAGGAGTGTGGCTGTTTTATTCCTCAGCTTCCAGAAATCCATTGGGAACAGAGAAAATGCACTTGAAAAAAAAATGAATCCAGGAGAATCTGGGAGATGCTGCCAACGATGAAATAAAATAAAAAACGGAGATGGATATTTCCATTGTATTTGTTAACCTCTGTTATGATCTGAGACATTGCTCTGCTCCTTCCGAGCTGTGGCAAGAACTTGCTGCAAGCAAACAAAGGAATGAACTTCATGCTTCTGTGATTTCAGCAGGGGACACAGTGAGCTGTCAGGCACGGTCATGTGGTCAGTGGGAGAAGCAGAGAACAGCTGAGAAACTGGAAAGCATTTAAATGCCACCCCCATTGGTTGAAACCTGTGGCCGTCCAGATTTGGCTGAACACTCACTGCCAACATGGCTCAGTGGTCAGGGATGATGGGAGTTGTAGTTCAGCGTCAAAAGGAAAACAGCAGGTTAGCCACAACCTGATTTACCCCACACTGGCATAACCTAGCTTCGTGAAGAAGTTGACTGGCAATTTTGTGTTGCGCAGGAAGGTTTGAGAAGTGCGGTCTGCCGAGCACTGTCCATAGCTGTCAAGCGTCCCTTATTTGGCGGGACAGTCCCTTATCCCAGCGCCATGTCCCGCTGCTGTCCCTTATTGATGATGTCCCTTAAATAAGCTACTGAAGGTAATGGGGCCCTTTCTATGTCCAGCTGTCCTTTGTCAATAACAAATTGTTGCTGTTTGTTTGTGTTGAATATGTGCTATATGGTAATTTATGGACCTAATAGGTATCTAAAGCCATTTGCACGCAACAAAATATGTATTTTATCAAAGTAACTGTTGATCCCTTATTTTGGCTGCCGATCCCTTATTTTCGAGGCTGCTGGTCCCTTATTTTCAAATCTGTACGTTGACAGCTATGCCACTGTACCTCCAGTTACTCAACCTTGCTGACCAGGAAATTTGGGAGGTGAAGTATCTTCATGGTTGGGGCAACTGCTGCATGGAATTGGCACACACAATGTGTGTCTTTGGATCCTTCCTGCAAAAATAGCGACCGTCTGGAAAAGCACAACTGACACAGGTTTTTTTAATGGGGAAAGCAGGTCCAGGCAAGTAGTTTGATCTGGACAGACAAATTAAATATATATATATATATAGTTTGCCATTTTGGAGGAACCAAACTGCAAAAAAGAGGCTGTGCAAAGTGGGCACAGCAGCAAACATTAGATACTTTGGGATGAAATGTTCTTCTCCGGCTCTGATTTTAAAAAGGGATTCCCCTCCCCCTTCCATTACTTTGCTGTTGCCGATCACATTTTACAAGAGCTGCTGACAGATGTCAGTCATAACTGAAGTGCCCGTGTGCCGAGTGCGTTTCGAGAAGGGAATGTTCTGCCGTCTTTGTTTGCGAGTGTTCGCCTTGCAAAGCTTCTGCTTTTATTGAGAAAATGTTGTTCTATGAATTGCCCCCCCCCCCCCCCGCCGGCAGCCTGTGCGTTGCTTAGAAACTGTACCAAAGGATTGTAATTGCTAGCTGAGCCTGTTCCAAAATAAAATTAGGAGAGTGTCTTTTGGTTAATTCCAAACCCGCTTTAGCAAGAAGATTAACTGATGCAGCATTAATGGCTAGGAAACTGAGCTGTGAATCAGGGGCTTAATCCTGCCATTGCCATGATGAACCTACTAGGAGGCCTCTTAAGTAATCCATTCTCTCTCTCTCTCTTAGCCCTTTATCTATAACAGCAGGACAATGAAAGAGCTAGGCTGCATGCCATGCATTTAAAATACTATGATGGCACTTTAAGCAGCCATGGCTTTTCCACTCCAAATAATCCCGGGAACTGTAGTTTGTTAAGGGTGCTGAGAGTTCCCTTCTCAGAGCTACGATTCCCAGATTCCCCTGTGAAGATGGATAGACTTGCTAAGCCACTCTGAAAATTATACCTCTGTGAGTTCTCCCTTGTTTTCCTCCATCCTCGCCTTGCCCACCTGGCACCTGAAGAGAATCATCATCTTGTTAAATCACAGTGTCCATCACAGTGTGATCAGGAAACCTAAATCCTTGTTTGCAATGCCAGTTTGTAAAAGGTAAAGGGACCCCTCACCATCAGGTCCAGTCGTGACTGACTCTTGCTTTATTGGCCGAGGGAGCCGGCGTACAGCTTCCGGGTCATGTGGCCAGCATGACTAAGCTGCTTCTGATGAACCAGAGCAGCACGCGGAAATGCTGTTTACTTTCCCGCTGGAGCGGTACCTATTTATCTACTTGCACTTTGATGTGCTTTCAAACTGCTAGGTTGGCAGGAGCAAAGACCGAGCAACGGCAGCTCACACCGTCGAAGGGATTCGAACCGCCAACCTTCTGATCTGCAAATCCTAGGCTCTGTGGTTTAACCCACAGCGCCACCTGCGTGCCAGTTTGTAGGGAGCCATTAAACCACAGTTTTGCAGTTAGGATGTCACGGGGAACTGCTTGACAAACAGGAAGTCTGCCTACAGATGGGAAGGGGGAAATGGAGATGGTGGAAGAATAAATGTTCAAGCTCATAGAGCTTCTTCCCACTCTTAACAAACCATACTTTTTTGGACTACGTATGTTCCTTAAGAATGAATTGGGCTTTATTTCCCCCCCTTGGCCCTCAGCTTACTACCACAATAACAACTTTAATTATATGGTCACAGGCTTCGTTAAGCCTCAGCTTGCCGGGGAAAAAAAACACGGCAAGGCCTCAATATTAATTGTTCATCACTATCCTGTCTCCTTTGTTCAAAGTTCAGTGGGTAACTTCACCTCTTCATAACAACAGAGCTGGAAAAATGTTTCAGATTCCTAGCTAACATCGTATCTTTTAAGAGCTTAGAATCCTGATCCCATGTGCCAATGATATATAGAAGTGCGGAACAATATCGAAATACTTCAGTGCCTGGCCAGCCAAAGAGCCTGGGATTCCTCCAGCCTTTAGGCCTAGAAAACGTGTGGACCACGTCTAAAGAGGCGTCTAGCACTCTTGTACTAAGAGGCAATTCCCAAACCACAAATATATATTAAAAAGGAAAAAAATACCACGTAGGAGGATTGGAGTGTTTTAGGAAATGTACATTTCATTCGTTTTGGCACTCAGAATAAGTTTGGAAGGGAGGGCTTTACATTTGGGGATTGAAAACATTTCATTTATCCTTTCTTTAATCGGTCCCTTTCCTCCAATATTTCAAGCAGCATTAAGTATCATGTCGTTGCACACCTATGATGTAACTTCCAGCCTGTGTTTTTCTGCTTGCTTTATCATGTCTCCTAAACAGCCTCTTGGATTTTTGGAGTCCAACAGAGTGCTAGGCCCCGGACAACAACGTAGGGTTTGAAGACAAGGCCCTTGGAACCTTCGTCCCAAAAGTGCCTAGGGATTTTGACTAGGGGGCTTGTTACAGGATGGCCCAGGGGGCAGTGGCGTAGCGTGGGTTGTCAGCACTCGGGGCAAGGCAAGTAATTTGCGCCTCCCCCCCTGCACTGTCCCTGCCCCAGATAGTCCCTTGCTCTCTCTCCGCACCGCACCGCACGCCTGGCACCCTCCCCTCCACAGTGGGCGGCGACCCGGCGGCTCGGATCGGATTCGCACAGCCAGCACTGCAGTGAGAGAGAGTGAGTGAGCCAGGTAGGGGCAGAGAGCTGCGAGTGCAAGCGCGCCTCCCCCAGATGTTGCGCCCGGTGCGGCCGGCCCCCCCTGACCCCCCACGCTACGCCACTGCCAGGGGGCCCAACCCCCCAAGTCTTTTGTGAGCATGCCCCAAATCTCCTTTGGAGAAGGGCTCAGTGGTAGAGCATCTGGTCCAAGGTTTAATCCCTAGCATCTTCAGGTAGGAGAGAACCCCCCCCTCTGAAATCTTGGAGAGAGACAGTCTATCAGTGTAGACAATACTGAGATAGAAGGACCAATGGTCTGAGTTAGAATAATAGAATCAAATAATTGTAGTAGTAATAATTTTTATTTATACCCTGCCCTCCCCAGCCAAGGCCGGGCTCAGGGTGGCTAACAAGCAATAATAAAAACAAGTTGAATGAATACAACTTAAAAACAAGATTAAAATACAACATTAAAATATTGAAACGTTAAAATGCAGCCTCATCACAGGAGGAGAAAGGAAAAAGAAAGAGGGGGAGGGAATCAAATTGTCTCTAAGCCAAAGGCCAGGTGGAACAACTCTGTCTTACAGGCCCTGCAGAAAGAAATCAGATCCTGCAGGGCCCTGGTCTCATGAGGCAGAGCGTTCCACCAGGCCGGAGCCAGTGTTGAAAAGGCCCTGGCTCTGGTTGAGGCTAATCTGAATTCCTTAGGGCCCGGGACCACTAGGGTGTTGCTATTTATGGACCTTAAGGTCCTCTGTGGGGCATACCAGGAGAGGCGGTCCCATAGGTACAAGGGTCCTAGGCCGTGAAGGGCTTTAAAGGTCAAAACCAGCACCCTATATCTGACCCTGTACTCCACCGGGAGCCAGTGTAGCTTGAAAAGCACTGAGTGAATATGCTCCCATGGCAGAGACCCCGTGAGGAGCCTCGCTGCTGCATTCTGCACCCTCTGGAGTTTCTGGGACAGCTTCAAGGGCAGCCCGGCATAGAGCGAATTACAGTAGTCAAGCCTGGAGGTGACCGTTACATGGATCACTGTGGCCAGATCGGGGTGGGAAAGGTAAGGTGGAAGGGACCTCAAGGGTCATCTAGTCCAACCCCCTGCAATGCAGAAATCTCAGCTAAAGCATCCATGACATGTGGCCATCCAACCTCTGCTTATAAACCTCCAAGGAAGAAGATGCCACCATCTTCTGAGGGTATAAGGCAGCTTCCTCATGCATCCTTTCCTTGCTTCTTGTGTATTTCTTTTAAATTTTACTTTTCATATAGGTTGGTTTTCCCTCCAAAAGTTGGCCTCTATTTCTAGCTATACCTACAAATTAGCATAGGTGCAAATTTCATAAAATTTATGGTGTAGGCCTTTGCCCAAAACATTTTAAGGACCTATCGACATCTCTGACTGAGCCTTCCACAGAAGCTAGGTGCATGTTTTCAACTATTTCTCCACAACCTTCAGGCTCACTGTTTTGTAAATATCCAGCCACAAGGAATTTCTGTGTGAAAGTTGGAGAATGTGGCTGGGAATCCTGAGAATGGCAGTTTTTCGTTTTTTATCTATAAAAAACAAGTTGCTAGGCCACGTTGCTATTGTAGAACTGCTTTTCAAAGTATGAAGGCAAAGTCTTCGGTCATATCCAACACCTGGAAATATTTTAGAAGTCCGGATTTGTTTTTATTTTTACTCCCAAAATCTATCTCCAAGAACATTTAATGAGAATTTTTCTAAAGGGCTGAGCCGCATTTTTTACATTTAAGAACAAACATTGTATAATTAAACGACAATAGCTTTGGGCCAACAACACTGAACACCCCCACAAATTGTACTTTGGGTTTCTCTAAATCCATCAAATTGTTTTGCAGATGATGTTAATCCCATGCCAAGTAGATTGACCGGGTTCCTGCAGCCCTCAGACTTAACGGTATACTTTTTTAGTGTCACCCTGAAGACTAGAGAAATTATCCATTCCAGACTTGTGAGTCAAATACCTCAGGGCCCATAAGATCTCTTCAAATTGCTTAATTATCCCTAAGCACTCCTTGACAACGCTGGCACACAACTGGAGCCTTATATTATGGGAGTGGTGTGCTTGCTGCTTTCTGTGGCTCCATCAAGGGCTGCTCTGTTACTGCTTGAATGTGGAAACCAAGCTTGGGGGGGGGGTAAGATCACGTTGGAAGATCTACTCACTTGCTAGATGCAGCTCTACCTCTCTTTTAAATCAGAACCAGTGAAGGCGGTGACGGTCCTGTGTGAGTGTCTGGAGGCAGTTGGAGGATGGATGGCGGCTAACAGATTGAGGTTGAATTCTGACAAGACAGAAGTACTGTTTTTGGGGGACAGGAGGCGGGCAGGTGTGGAGGATTCCCTGGTCCTGAATGGGGTAACTGTGCCCCTGAAGAACCAGGTGCGCAGCCTGGGAGTCATTTTGGACTCACAGCTGTCCATGGAGGCACAGGTCAAATCTGTATCCAGGGCAGCTGTTTACCAGCTCCATCTGGTACGTAGGCTGAGACCCTATCTGCCTGCAGACTGTCTCGCCAGAGTGGTGCATGCTCTGGTTATCTCCTGCTTGGACTACTGCAATGCGCTCTACGTGGGGCTACCTTTGAAGGTGACCCGGAAACTACAACTAATCCAGAATGCGGCAGCTAGACTGGTGACTGGGAGCAGCCGCCGAGACCATATAACACCGGTCTTGAAAGACCTACATTGGCTCCCAGTACGTTTCCGAGCACAATTCAAAGTGTTGGTGCTGACCTTTAAAGCCCTAAACGGCCTTGGTCCAGTATATCTGAAGGAGCGTCTCCACCCCCATCGTTCTGCCCGGACACTGAGGTCCAGCGCCGAGGGCCTTCTGGCGGTTCCCTCACTGCGAGAGGCCAAGTTACAGGGAACTAGGCAGAGGGCCTTCTCGGTAGTGGCGCCCGCCCTGTGGAACGCCCTCCCATCAGATGTCAAAGCGATAAACAACTACCTGACATTCAGAAGACATCTGAAGGCAGCCCTGTTCAGGGAAGTTTTTAATATGTGACATTTTAGTGTATTTTTCATCTTTGTTGGAAGCCGCCCAGAGTGGCTGGGGAAACCCAGCCAGATGGGCGGGGTACAAATAATAAATGATGATGATGATGATGATTATGGATTATAGAGGCTGTGTGCACATTCGAAGCACATTATTTCCCTTCAAGAATTCTAGGTACTGTCTTCTTCTTTGGCGATCACTCATAGCCGAGAAAGATTGTCTTCCATATGCATGGTCTTAACAGTGAGTCAGTAAGTGACTGTGGAGGCCAATTCTGGATCCACACGTCCTTCCACAGTGGGGACATAGGTTTCCGGGCAGGAGTTGATCATGGTGAGGGTTTGCCAAACATGCCTTCCTCTTAGCACGTTTCTCCCTTTCGTCCTGAGTTCAAAGCCCATGACACCTTTGGTAAAGGCTGTTCTCCAATTGGAGCTCTCGCAGGACAGTGTTTCCCAGTTGTCAGTGTTTATACTACATTTTTTAAGGATTTGCCTTGAGAGAGTCTTTAAACCTCTTTCGTTCTCCACCAGCATTACACTTAACATTTTTAAGTTTGGAAGAGAGTAGTTGCTTTGGAGGACGATAATCAGGCACCTGCACATAACCAGTCCAATGAAGTTGATGTTGAAGAATCATTGCTTCAAATCCGTAGCTTACCAATGCCCTACAACCCTGTAGCAACCCTACAATGCCCAGAAATCTGAGGTGGAGAAATGTGCTTTGAATGTGCTTTAAAAGCATTGTATGTATGAATCCCTTGTCTTGTTCTTCCTCCATGATCTGGTCCGCCCTGTGTGATTCCATATCCCAACTTTTCTGGAGTAGTGGAGCAGCAACGATGATTGCAACTGTGCTTTTGTAATTTAAGAACGGGACCTTTGTTTTAAGGAACTGTTGAGTGCTGAGTTCCCCTCTATTCTATCTGTAAATGTTTAAGAGCTAAATGGCCCCAGGGAGTGGTAGCTATTCCAGATTAATTACTTGGGTGTGATCTTGAGCGTATGCAGTCAATCTAGACAAAACTTCAGTCCTTGCCAGCTGTTTTGGACCACAACTCTCGCCAGCCTCATGGATGTTGTAGTTCAAAACCGCTGGAGGGTGCTAGGTCGATGAAGGCTAAAGATTTTGGTAAGCAAAAATCTTTGATTCAGTCACCCCAGAATGGACAATCAAGTGGTTCCACCCTGGATCAAAATAAATTACAAAATTGTCCAGTAGCACCTTAAGAGACCAACTAAGTTTGTTCTGGATATAAGCTTTTGTGTGCATGCACACTTCTTCAGATACTTCAGACTCTGGATCAAGTTGCCTTATCTGGGTTCACACACACACACACATGCACACTTAAACCACTCCTCACACCCAATGTTTTCCTTCAAATTGGCACCCTGGTTCAAATTATTAGCTCCCTTGCTGTCCCTCCTACCTTTCAGTACATGCACAATTAAAAAGGGGCATCTGGAAGGGCCTGTAGTATGTTGTTTAGTCGTTTAGTTGTGTCTGACTCTTCGTGACCCCATGGACCAGAGCACGCCAGGCACTCCTGTCTTCCACTGCCTCCTGCAGTTTGGCTCTATAGTATGAGAGACTGGTTATTTTCAGAAAGTCATGTGGCACCATAAACAATAACACATTTATCAAGGCATATGCTTTTGTGGAGTAGATGTAACTTGCCTCAAGTGCGATGCGTAAGTAATTTGTTAGCCTCTAACATGCTGCAAGACTCTTTGGCTGGGCTGCAGCACTTGGACCAAGGTGACAGCCCTGTCCAGACACGTTGCTCAGTGGTCATCTTTCCGTACACCCGACTTAGCCTACAGTATCGTCTTGAGGATAAAATGGGGCGGCCCCTGGGTCTTCTACGCGGTAAAGAAAAACTGCCCCGTGTTTGAGAAGAAGCTCGGCCAGCGCAGGGCTGTCAACGCTCCTCCTTTGTGAGGCATTACTTGACATGCTTGATCAGCTAAAACAGATGACAGATGTAAAGCCTAAATGTCCAGAAGCAAGCGTCTCAGAGCATGTGAGCGCCTCGTGACCAGTCCGAGGCATTGCTTAATAACAGAAAAATAAGCAAATCTGAGCCTTGAAGCAATTTTGGACTGAATGAACTGTGCAAGAACTCGCTTCAACAGCTACCCCTTTGGCCCCCTCCTCCAAGATGCAAGCTGGCAAAAGTCCAAGCTGTGAAGTAAGCACTAATTGCTGGATTTTCCCTCACTTGTGGCATGTTCTGAGTTTTTGCCATGCAGCAGCCCACTCCCAGGGCGGCAACAGGCCTCACACATGGTCCCAGGCTGATGTGTTTTCCAGCCCTGTTATTTGGGTCCAGAGCCTAGGACTTGCTGATCAGAAGGTCGGCGGTTTGAATCCCCGTGACGGGGTGAGCTCCCGTTTCCTGGTCCCTGCTCCTGCCAACCTAGCAGTTTGAAAGCACGTCAAAGTGCAAGTAGATAAATAGGTACCACTCTGGCGGGAAGGTAAATGGCGTTTCCGTGTGCTGCTCTGTTTCGCCAGAAGCGGCTTAGTCATGCTGGCCACATGACCCAGAAGCTGTCCGGCTCCCTCAGCCAATAAAGCGAGATGAGTGCCACAACCCCAGAGTCGGCCACGGCTGGACCTAATGGTCAGGGGTCCCTTTACCTTTACTAGAGAGCATGGAGATTGAGCCTGGGATTAGTAGTCTGCATTCATTCATTCATTTAGACTTATATACTACTTAATTAAGAAAAACCCCAATAATCTTCTCTAAGTGGCTTGCATTAAATGGTATAAAACGTCAGTAAAGGATAACTATAAAAACAGGCTTTAAACTCGGTAAACACAACAACATCAAAATATAGATGGATGCAATATTTTTAAAACTATTGTGCACGATAAAAATTACATGTCTGGGTAGACTTGCCTAATGAAACAAATGTTTTAACGGTGTTCAGAGCAGGATAATAATAATAATAATAATAATAATAATAATAATAATAATAATAATGGCAATCATGGGCTCTGCTACTGGGCTATAGTCCCCTTCCTCTTTTCAACCACCGGCCAACTCATTTTTAAGTTTAGAACAGGGACAGGGATTTTTTTTTCCGCCTGAGGGCCACATTCACTTCTGGACAACCTTCTGAGGGCCACAAGTCTGCGGTGGGTGGGGCCAGAGGCAGAGCAACCAATTCGGTTTTACCTTGGCACAGGTAAAAAAACTGTCGCAGTTTTACCTTCGACATAGACACTCACACACCCTTCTCTGTCCTCCAGGCAAGCGACCATTATCAGAGCTCAAGGACACATCCCAGCCGGGCACAAATGCAAAATGAGGGAGCAAAATAGGGCCTGGGGAGAATTTTGAAGGCCAGACATAGGTGCCTGAAGAGCCTCACCTGGCTGTCTAGGGCTGAGTTCCCCACACCCCAAGGCCATAAACCAACATGGTGTCCTCCAGCTTTTGTCGGACTCCAACTCCCATGAGCCCCAGGTGAGTGGTCAGTGGAGGAATGATGGGAGTTGTAGTCCAGCAAGGTGTGGCGAGGCACAGGGTCCCCCCCCCCCTGCAGCCTGCATAATTTCATGAACCTTGGCTATCTCTCTCTGCTTTCCTTGCCTTCTTAATACACTGGAAAGCCCCGGGAATTGGCTGCCTCTGCCAGAAGCCATTAAAAAGCAAGCGACTGCGGCACTTGTTTGGTTATAAACACAGTTCTTCTCTGCCTGTTCACCTGTGCTTTGGTGTCACAGAGCATGGAGACTTGCATAGCAACACCTGTTTGCCAAGGGTGGGGCGCCGGCAGTTGAATGGATGTGCCTACAGGTGTTATGTACTGCCGGCTTAGCTGGGGCTGTTGATTCAGTACAGCAGGAATGGAGCGTAACAGTTGCCACAATTGGAGCTCCTGATGTAGAGGGAGTATCAAAAGAGCCAATCTTTGTCTAGGGTTACAAATCAGGCTAATATTACTATAACATATATCAACGGCTAGATTTTCCTGAAACTTGGCTCAGGCACGGTGCTCCAGGTGCAATCAAACAGACATCCAGATAGAGGGGAAATGGGGGCCTATAAAGTCATAAATAGTTTGGAGAGAGATATACTGTATATTGTTTACCCTCTGCCTTAACGCTAAAATGAAACTGATAAGCAATAGGTTCAGAACACAGACAAAAAGTATTTCTTCCCACAATGTGGCCACACAGGCTGCCATTTCACTCTTCCCTTTGCAGAGAAAGTACAGTGGTACGTCGGGTTAAGAACTTATTTCGTTCTGGAGGTCCGTTCTTAACCTGAAACTGTTCTTAACCTGAGGTACCACTTTAGACAATGGGGCCTCCCGCTGTTGCTGCGCCGCCGCCAAACGATTTCTGTTCTCATCCTGAAGCAAAGTTCTTAACCCGAGGTACTATTTCTGGGTTAGTGGAGTCTGTAACCTGAAGCGTCTGTAACCTGAAGCATCTGTAACCCGAGGTGCCACTGTAGATCGAGAAACAGTGGAGCATTGGAAGATTCAGGGCGCACACAATAAATAATAAAACAAACAAACAAACAAATCGTTTATTTATACCCCCCAATAGAATATTAAAAACATGATAAAACATCAAACATAAAAAGCTTCCCTAAACAGGGCTGCCTTCAGTTGTTTCTTTCCTTGACATCTGATGGAAGGGCGTTCCACAGGGTGGGCGCCACTACCAAAAAGGCCCTCTGCCTGGTTCCCCGTAACCTCACTTATTGCAGTGAGGGAACCTCCAGAAGGCCCTCGGAGCTGATCCTCAGTGTCCAGGCTGAACGATGGGGGTGGAGACGCCCCTTCGGGTATACTGGGCCGAGGCCATTTAGAGCTTTAAAGGTCAGCACCAACACTTTGAATTGTGCTTGGAAACGTACTGGGAACCAATGCAGATCTCTCAGGACCGGTGTTATGTGGTCTTGGCAGCCACTCCCAGCCACCAGTCTAGCTGCCGCATTCTGGATTAGTTGTAGTTTCCAGGTCACCTTCAAAGGTGGCCCCACGTAGAGCGCATTGCAGTAGTCCAAGCGTACTTCAAAGTATTTCTTCACGCAGCCCATAATTAAACTATGGAGGAAGGAGCAATGGCCAACAACTTGGGTGGCTTCAAAAGAGGATTGGAGAAATTCACAGAGGAGAGGGCCACCCATGACTACTAGCCACACTGGCCAGAGTGCTGTTATGTTCATACCCAGCTTGCGTGCTTCCCATTGGGGGATCTGGTTGGCCACTGTGAGAACAGGATGCTGGGCTAGCTATTGGTCTGATCCAGCAAATCTCCTCTCATGTTCTTAAGATGATGCTTGAGAAGCTGGGCTACTGATGGATCCAGCCGATCTCATCTTTTGTCCTTGACCAGAGGGAAATCCAGATGGTCAACTATTGTGGTAACCTGGTTTTATGATCCTGTTCCTCCCAGGCTAGATATAGAATGCACATTCTTTTGTTTTGTTTGTTTTTTAAATGGGAGAATTGGGTGGTTTGGTTGTTTTTAAAAAAGGAAGCACCGAAGAGATGCTGTGCGGCATTCTGTGTATTTCAGAGACAGCTGGCAGGGCAAAGATTATCAGGGAAAGGGCTTTAGAGGAAACACAGGGATTTGCTATTCCACGGTCAGAACATTGTCCCACTAAATGCACTATCTTGCCTTCAGCAGAGGCACGTAAGCTGATGCTTTTTTAGAAGATGGAACTCTCTGTCAGCACTGGAAGCGCACAGGAACACACAAAATAGACGCCATAGTGAAAATGAAGCATGGGGCGATTACCACTATTATTATTGGCAATCCCTGCATGCAGCCACATTGTTTTCTAAGGCACAAGGCCAGGTTTTACTCTGCTACTCCAGTCTTGCAATGTTAGCAATCCCCAAAGGTTCTGCCCATATTATATTTCAGGGGAGCAGAAACCCACCATGGATTGCATTCGCTGAATTTTGCATTAGACAGCTAAACGCTCGGAGGATGTTTGGCGTGCACCACATATTTTGGTTTCATTGCCATCACTTTTCATCAACATCACAGGAATGAACTGAGCGGCACTTACTTCTGAGTAAACAAGCCTTGGGGGTGTACTGCAGAACTGCAGCCCTGAAAGCCATTAACCAAAGAATAAGGACTGTTGTGCTCAGAGGGACTTACTTCTGAGTAAACAAGATTAGGACTGAGTCGTGTATAGGACTGTGACTTTACTAGATCACTGGACCCCAAAGTTTAAGTAAAAGGCTACTGTAACCATATATTTAGAATCTGATTTTATCTGTCTACAGCCTTTGTGAAATTTTGCATGTGTTTCTAAACCAAGAATAGAGTAACGAGTGCTCCAAATTTATTTATACCTCATCTCTAAAATCCTTGAAGAAGAAGAAGCAGCCCTGAAAAAGTCAACAAGACCCCTTTTCTGATGAGGAATCTTGTTTTGGGAATAAACTCACACATCTCACATAGAACAGGGTGCTCGGAGTAGGCCGCCTTCCTCTTTTGGAAGAGAGTGGGCACGCACGATTCTGAATGCCCCGTGTTGTGTGCCATTCTGTCTCTCCTACAAAAAATTAGTTTCGCATTTACTGCATGACTAAAAAAAATGGCAAAACTACAGAAACCAAACAAAGGCAACATTTTGCAGTGTTAAAAGGGGAGGAAGGAGGGGGAGGCGGGAGCTCTGACTCAAATGAAAGGAATTTGGGTACTCAGTGAATAATGCTGGTGCAACCAGGAGCCTGTAGCATGGCAAGGAGGCAAATGCAAGCACGTGGTTTGGGTTCAACGGGAAGTGATCTATGTAGGATGAAATACCCAGTGCCCTTATTTCCAAGGGACTGGTTGAAATGAGGAGAAGGAGGAGACATTTACTCATAACTCTTATTCCAGAGGGACGCGGGTGGCGCTGTGGGTTAAACCACAGAGCCTAGGACTTGCTGATCAGAAGGTCGGCGGTTCGAATCCCCGCGACGGGGACAGGTCCCGTTGCTCGGTCCCTGCTCCTGCCAACCTAGCAGTTCGAAAGAACATAAAAGTGCAAGTAGATAAATAGGTACCACTCCAGCGGGAAGGTAAACGGCGTTTCCGTGCGCTGCTCTGGTTCGCCAGAAGCGACTTAGTCATGCTGGCCACATGACCCAGAAGCTGTACGCCGGCTCATTGCGGGAAGTGAGGTTACAGGGAACCAGACAGAGCGCCTTCTCAGTAGTGGCGCCTGCCCTATGGAACCTCCTTCAGATGTGAAGGAAATAAGCAGCTATCTTATCTT